>NC_083317.1:119677851-119980881 GCF_963455315.2 Globicephala melas
AAGTTGTTCCTTGCTTAATAGGAGGTCTTTAAGAAGAGTGCTTATCATCTCTAACCCGCTATTTTTGTCACCATGTCCCAGCTAAACATGAAGAAATAGATTAGACCAGGGTTTTGTGGCTGTATTTACATTTTGAGCTAGATAATTATTTATTGTGGGAGACTATCCAGTGCATTTTACGATGTTTAGCAGCATCCTTGGCCTCTACCCACTAGAAGCCAGGAGGACCCTCCTCCAGGAGTGAAAATGAAATATGTCTCAAAATTAAAAATGGCCATATGTCTCCTGAGGGACAAAATTACCCAGGGTTGGAAATCACTGGATTAGACAAATCTATGTGTATTTGAGGCAATGTGGCGTTATAGTGTACTGGAATGATAATGGCTACTCTTTTTTCGAAACAAATATTTATAGTGATTTTTCCATTTTTCCACTGTAGTAGGGAATGTGTTGTTTGAATCACATTACATTAATCAATTTTTGAAATATAGTTTTTCCTAGCTTTGATGCTGTGCATTAACCAGAGTTGAGAACACTGCTTTTTGTTTTCTTTGCTGAGAGTTCTACTGTGTACTGCATTCATTCCTTTTCGGTTGCCACTTTATTCTCAGCATGGAAAGACTCTAAATAAGAATTTGGTTAAAAACAATCATTTTCTCCTAGAATCATTTATAGGAATTTTGCCTTAAACTTTTATCTCCATGGGAGCTTTCGAGGCAAAACCCTCCTAACAAGCATCAACAAATCAAGTTCATACCCTGATTTATGTTTCCTCCACTTTTTCCCTTCTCAATGAGAGAAGGTGTATTCCTGCCAAGAATTTGTAACTAAGTCTCCAGACCTAGATCAACATTTGGTGTGTTTTCTAAGGTACCTTGCCTATTCCATGATCTAAATTGGGCAGAAACCAAGTTTTGCACAAAAATGGAGGAAATGGTTTCAGATGTTTCTGTCAAGACCAGTATTTTTCAACCATGTTCATTTATAAACTCTTTAATTTACCCTGGCACATTCAAGGAGGAAAGGAAAGGTCTATCCCTATCTGCTGATGCAAACTGACAATTTACGGGGTGGAGAGGAAAAAACCAAGGTCCTGGAAAAACCTCGAGAAGAAGAGAGGGAGGCTTGTGCTTTGTGTACTTTGTGTGTCCTGGGCTGCAGCCACACAGAATGACCAGTCTCTGCCTTTTGTTCGTGTAAAAATAGACATACAAAACAATTCTAGAGAATGTGAGGACCAGAAATGAAAATTAAATTGAGATACCCTTTTCTACCCATCACATTGACTAAAGCATTAAAAAAATAAACTCTGATCATACCAACTGTTGTGAGGGTGAGAAGTCTCAGGAAGCACACCACCTTTGGAGAACAATTTAGTAATGTCTAGTGGAATGGAGAATCCGCATACCCTGCCATCCTAGATACACATGTACAGGTCTCTCAAATTTCTACTTCTGTCTGTTCTCCTTGAAATTATATTCTTTGTTTATATCTAGCTCCTAAGAAATTCTTCTCCATCCTGCCTTTTGTTTGGCTCTCTTTCTAACTGCTTAATGCAGTTGGTTTATACGATCATGTCTGCTTTGTATGATAGATGTTCATGTTTAATAAATTATAAATTTTTTGGAGTAAAGGACTGAGTGTTATTCATTTTTGTGCCCCTCACAGTACCTTCCCTGTTCTTTTAACACAAAGAAGATTCTCAGTTTATGTTTGTTGAGTTTCTGGCTGCCTCGGAGAATTATGAAAAGTGGCATGCAGTCAATGAGATTTCTAGCTGCTCCTTTTCCTAGTGTTTTAACTAAGTTCACTGAGTTTCCTTTCTCTACCAGGGTACCCATGCACTACCATGATCAAGGAACTTACCCATGAAACATCAGGCAAGGCTTTGTTTCTGAACAAGTTGTTGGCAACTCTTTTTTTTTTTTTTTTCCCCTTGGCTATGTTGGGTCTTCGTTTCTGCGTGAGGACTTCCTCTTGTCGTGGTGAGCGGGGGTTACTGTTCGCTGCGTGCGCAGGCTTCTCATTGCAGTGGCTTCTCTTGTTGCAGAGCACGGGCTCCAGGTGCGTGGGCTTTAGTAGTTGCAGCGTGTGGGCTCAGTAGTTGTGGCTCGCGGGCTCTAGAGCGCAGGCTCAGTAGTTGTGCACGGCCTTAGTTGCTCCACGGCATGTGGGATCTTCCTGGTCTAGGGATCGAACCTGCGTCCCCTGCATTGGCAGGCATATTCTCAACCACTGCGCCACCAGGGAAGTCCAGTTGTTGGCAGTTCTTCTCCAGAAGTTATATTTTCTGCTCTACCTAGCTTTCTCAATATAAAATCATACCTTCAGAAATACTTTCACGTGGTTGGATACCATGATCCTTTTTTTATAGATGGTGAAATGGACATTTAGATGGTTTGTTACTTGAAGATCAGATAGCTGAAAGCAACACAAGAGGGACTTGTGCCCTTTCTTCAGGCCATGCTCTGTGTCTTCCCTGACCCCTTTATGCTTTTGGACTTTCAGTACCGATGGGAAAGAAATAGAGACTGGGCATCAGAGATCTAAAGAAGCAAAAGGGCTGCTTTGCTAAAGAGCACTAATTTTGTAGGTTTATATAAATGGAGGGGAAAGGGATAGGCAGGGGCTGAAGGAAAGCTTGGCCCCTGGTCAGGGATGACAAGCTACAGCCCATGGGCCAAATCCGGCAGACTATAAACAGCTACCTGTTTTTGTACAGCCAGTGAGCTAATGATGAGTTTTACATTTTTAAATGACTGAAAACTATAAATATATATATATATGTCTCGTGACATATGAAAGTTATATGAAATCCAGTATTCAGGGTCCGTAAAGTTTTATTGGCTCACAACCACAATCGTTCGTTAACATATCATCTGTGGCTGCTTTGGTGCTACAAGGCAGAGTCGATTAGTTGTCACAGAGGCTATATGTCCTGCAAAGTCTAAATTATTTGCTCTCTGGCCCTGTACAGAAACCCTTTGCCGACTTTGGCCTTAGGAGATGGTATTCCCTCTTAAGCCATGTCTCCTGCAGATCTGCTGCTCTCTTGGAAGGAGACACATTCTGGACAGTAGCAGCTGGCTCTGGGCACTTGAGAGAGCTGTTTTTCATTTTAGCCTTTGCCAGTGATTCCTGTGGCATTTTGAATTCAAACATAGAGCTTCTCTGTTACATCTTTTTAAACCTGGTGCTTGATGCTAACTAGACATGTACTTTGGTGTAAATAGTGTGCTTAGGATAAAAAATGGATTTATATATACTACCAAATGTAAAGTAGATCGCTAGTGGGAAGCAGCCGCATAGCACAGGGAGATCAGCTCGGTGCTTTGTGACCGCCTAGAGGGGTGGGATAGGGAGGGTGGGAGGGAGGGAGACGCAAGAGGGAAGAGATATGGGGACATATGTATATGTATAACTGATTCACTTTGTTATAAAGCAGAAACTAACACACCATTGTAAAGCAATTATACTCCAATAAAGATGTTAAAAAACAAAAAGAATAAAACACCCTGGTGGCCGATTGTAAACGAGATGCATATTTCTTTTTCAGAGCTTGTGTGTGTTCTAGAAATTTGGTCTAGAAACTCGACTGTGAATCTGTGGCTTGATTCCTGGGAGGAAATGATTAGCACATTTATCAATGACTATTTTTATTCTTCTTCAACCTTTGCTGTAAAACTTAAGCTGAACTGAGAAATTGGTGCTTTTAAAATGACAGATCTTTTTCTTTACATTTTACCCCTTTGCATTTGCTGCGATATGTTTGCCTCACTAAACTTAAATAACAACTCATTTTCAGAACTATTGAGGTTTTAATTAGCCAAGAAATAGTTATCCAGAGTAGTAGAATTATAAACAGTGCATTATGATTTGTTGTCCTTATGCTACCTACTACTATCTTTTTAAAATTGAAATACACTTGATTTGCTACTTACTGTCTTACGGCGTATTATGTTGCAACTTTGTTTGGTAATGGTGCTACTGAATTTATCACTACGCTATTAACTGTGTCACAAGAAAGCTCCGTCAAAAAATGTTGTTTATAATTAAAAAATACAGAAACTTTAAATACGTTTTAATGTTTCCCATTCAGGATAACTTTATTTAAAACAAAATTTAAAGAGTGAAGATATGTTATTTTTATACCCAGAGGAAAGATTTCCATTACATATTTTCTTTTGTGTGTTAAAAGAGGCACATCAACTTCTGTTAATGATTTTGATTTAGTTTTTAAATATAAATCTCTTTATTAAAAAAATAAACTAATTCAGGTTAGTGCATTTACGTACTTAGTTACTAGATTGATTCATAAGTATTTTTCAGGCCTTGGTTGTATTAGTAGCATACTGTAGCAGTTATGGGAAAATAACAATCATTTTTTATTCCAATTGAAATGTGGGTATATCTCCCCCCTTAAATTTATTTCTTAAAAAAAGATGTGATTATATGAGAAAATGCTTGATTTGCTAGTGTGGACATATACTTCGTTTACTGTTTATATTCTGCTGTAAAAATTTTGGTTTAAAGTTTAGTTTGTATAGGGTTGGACTTGCATTTTATGTAGTTAGGGAGAAAACTTTGAATAGTGAGTAGACTATCTTTGCTTTATAATGAAAATCTTCATTAGAAATGGAAAAAAAACTTTAATTTCATACAATTGGAGGAACATGCTTGTTGCTATTAATATATTCTGTGAAATTTTTAATACAAAAAGAGTTTTTGAGGACATACAGCTAAAATGAGGGGGCTAAATGGTCAGGGAAAGTGCTTCTAAAAAACATGGTTGAGTTTCCAAAATGGGCTAGGGTTATAATTAAATCTCATTTGTTATATTGATTTTAACATTGCTTTTATTACTTTGGATGTATAAGACATCCTGGTGTTATTACATTAACTGATCATCTGCTCATTTACTTTAGGGTTACATACTAAAATTTTTAAAAGGAATTCTATTTATTTTTCTAGTTACTGCTAATCTGTTTCAACATTTCTTCCAAAGAGAAAGAGAGAGGGGATTTTCCTCTGATTAAAATGCTGTGGTTCTGTTCTTCTAACGCTGTGGACATCACATGGTAAAGATTCTTATGGCAGGAAGGAACTTGCAAGCACATGTAATTTTTATCGCTCTCATCACCAGCCCTAGTCAGACCCAGACATTCAGAGGTACTGAGGAGACACTGAATATGCATCATGCCACCCAGCTTCACTGTCTGCAGGCACAGAAGCAAGTGGAAGAAGGACGTGAGGTCCAGGCAGTCTTGAGTTCCTCATTCTTGGACACTGTCCAGGAAAAGCCCCAGAAACTCTGCATCTCAGTTCCAGTGACCACAGAGCCCCAACACAGAGCCAGTGTCCCATCAGCAAGGCTCTTTCATTGACTAGTCTGTTTCACTGGTTTGAAGCTACAACTTTTATTGGGCCTTAGGGTGCTAATTACTTTTAGGTGCTACACACCTGGCTAGGAAGGGAGCCAGTTACTTTTGGATTTTTAAAATTCATTCTCAAAACTGGTTCTTTAAATATTTGATCCTTTTCTTCCTGGGTCTAGCAGTATACTAACACGAGCAGCTTTTAGCATGCCAAACAACAACAACAACAACAACAAAGCAAATGTAGAATTAAAATTTTTTTTTTTTTGGAGGAAACTGGCTAACAGTTTGTAGGCAGATTAAAATGACCTCCCTAATTCAATTGCCTAGGGAAGTCTTACAGAGCCATCATGCAGAGGGCAAACTGGCTCTCTGATGGGATTTTCCAGTCTTGCCCAAGCCAGCTCCGAGGCCCCTTGTCTTCCGAGGGCTCCTTGCTCTCCTGCGCTAACCTTGCAGACCTCTCCTGGCCTCCAGCTGGCATCACAACTGTGACCAGGGTGCCTTGGTCATCCAGAGCCTCTGAAATTCCTGTCGGCCACGTCTAGAGAGGGACAATTCTCCTTTTCTTCTTAGTTGAGTTTAAACAGGGGTGGAATTTTTTAAACAGTGACTTTACTGGGTAACCAAGGGCAAAACAAAACAAAACCCCAAACTGGAAAAGCACCAAAGCAAAGCAATGAACAGACTTACAAATTAGAGACTCAGAGTTCTTACTCTACTGTGACTTTACTTAAAGACCTGCCTACCTGCACATCCTCGGGGATTCATAGGTTCTGTGTCTGTGTGCAGCTTTTCTTTCTCCTCTCTTCCGTCCTACTTCTCTTCACCAGCTTCTTTTACACAGACAGCTCTTTCTTCTCCAGCATTGGAGTCCATGAAGTTCATAGATAGATAAGTGTTACTAGGTTGTGAAATAATAAAAAATATGTTTATTTTGATCTCAACAGCCGCCCCCCTCGCCCCATTCCTGCTAATATTTGGCCTTTGAGCCTTGCTCCTGACACAGAGCTCCTAAAACCCTTGTAATTTCCTGAGTGATAGGAGTGTCTGACACAGAGCTCCTCTATCCCTTGGAATTTCCTAGGTGATAGGAGCATCTTTTGTTCTAATGAGACAACTCTTGGTGGGCTCTTGGACGGAGTCTGGTCACTAGAAAGACCAAGCCGTGATTAGAAACTTGGAGCTTTCAGCCCTACCCCCGTATTCCACGGAGGGAGAGGGATTTGAAACTAAGTTAATAATCGACCACGCCTATGTGATGAAGCCTCTACAGAGATCCCTAAAGTTCAGGTTTTGGAGAGCTTCTGAGTCTTGGAATGCATCTACAAGCCAGGAAGGTAGTACACCCCAACTCCAGAGGGGACAGAAACTCCTGCCCTGGGGACCCTTCTAGACCTTGACCTATGTATCTCTTCATCTTGCTGTTCATTTGTATCCTTTAAAATATTTTTGTAATAAATTGGCAATAGTAAGTCAGCTGTTTTCCGTGGTTCTGTCGGCCACTCTAGAAAATTATTGAACCTGAGAAGGGGGGGTCTTGAGAACTTCTGATTTGTAGCCAAGTCACACAGAAGTTGTGGGTAACCTGGGGACCTACTACTTGCGACGGGCATCTGAAGTGGGGGCAGCCTTATGGGACTGAGCCCTTAACCTGTCGGGTCTGTGGTAATTCTGGTTAAATTGAACTGAATTGCAGAACACCCAGCTGATGTGGGAGAAAGGGTCTGTGTGGGGAAAAACCCACACATGGGTGTCAGAAGTATTGTGTGTGTATATAGTAGAGGAGAACACCATAGTGTTTTCTCTAGACATCGGTGGACGAGATATTTTTATAGTTTCGTAGGGACCTATCAGCCTAACCCTAGTCATTTATTTTCTTCAGTGGGTAAGTTTTGAATGCATTTTTGCTCACAGCTCTTCTGATAGTGCTTTTTTCTTGGTTTTGAGTAGTAATTTACATTGGCTTATATGAATCTACACTCTTCAATAAATCTACACTTATTTAAATAACTTTAAAAATTCTCCCAGAATACACTTTTTCTAGAGGTAATTAGCAGTTTTGTAACTTCTTAGATACAAATGCACGCTAAGAACAATTCCTACTGTGTAATATTCTGAAGTGTCACAATTAATATTTCAAAATTTAATTCTATGAGTATTTATTGAATGGCTAGTCTGTGTTCCAAGTTGCCTTATGTGGAGGAAAAAGAGAAAAAACATGACAAACCAAAAATGTGTTAGGCTCAGTTCCTGTTCCACATTGAAATTCTAAGATTCTTACATAGAAAATAGTGCATATATAAAACTGAACAAATCGAAAGAGCGCTTATGATGAAGCCTGGCCTGTGGGGAAGACGATAGACATCTGGGCGTCGGGAAACTTACATCTAAGTTTTAACCCTTCCACTCACTAACCTTGAGTCAATTACCTTGCCTCACCCGACTTCTTTGTAATTTATGATCTCTCTAGCTTTGTTATTTGATGTTCCTTGAATTCTAAATGTCAGGATGTGTAGTGGAGACAAAGTGCTGCAGGAATCAGAAATGAGGTCTCAAGGAAATTTACTACTGATGATTTTGTTAGGCCAAAGAAAGCATAGATACAAAGTTGTTTTGTATTTTAATATTCTAGTTATTCTATCAGAAGCTGGACTTAGGCTTTGATTTTTTTTTTTCCTAATTAACTTTTGATTTAGAGGTAAGAAAATAGGGCCAAGAATAATTAAATTTACATTTAAAAATATTTCAAGTGTTTTAATGTGAGAGGAGAAAACAATCTGGTGTTTATATGAAGCTATTTTCCATCTCCTGAGAGGAATCATATACTCTTCAGTACATTTAAATATTGTAAGGTTTTTTTTTGTAAGCTGTTTTTAAAAATAACTGTATATTCCTCTGTTTCCACCCTGTTTAAGGCCTGTTGGTTAACAAAAATTATGCTGATAACTCTTTCGAAGTTAAAGAATTTTTTTAATGAAATGTGCTGTTTAAAAATTGGAAGCCCTCCTCCAGCTTGTTCTGAAACACTTATCAAATCACCCAGATCTACTTTTTAGAGTCATTAAATATTTGTAAAATATGATTGCATTTAGTAAACTAGAAACATGGTAAAGAAAAAGAAAATCAGCTCATGGGAGAAAAGTGTTTGTGTGCATTGTGTGTGTGTATGCATAGTGTTTGCTACCCACAGAGATAACTGTTAAGCCTTGAGAGTGGAGTAGAAATTTGGGATGCCTTTCGATCTGGACTTTTCTTGGATATATTTTTCATTCATTGTCACAGTAACATTTATTCTGCATGTGTTTGCACCCCTGGAGTGAAACATATCTAGTAAATGGTATAGTCTTAGACCCAGGCCTTGGAAGAGGTGGTGGTGCTTTTCTCTTCGGACTATTTTTCCTACTGCTGCAGATGGATTTTATGTAAATTGAAGGAAGCAGTTCAAAGAAAACAATGGGATGGGAAAGAGGGTGGCTTAGTTTTGAAAACATACAGTTGTTAACTTTTTCCAGTATAAGATTATAAAGAAATCACAGAACCATTTAGTCTGGGTGTTGTTTTTGGAGATTAACTGTGATTTATTGAATAAGCAAGTAAACATTAGCAGATGTTTCTCCTGTAGCGTCGGTAAGGTTGAAGAAAAATCTGTTTCAATAAAATAATTACTTTTGTATTACTATAAAATAGTTGATACGTTTATGTCCCTCAAGTGTAAGCATGGGTTGTTTTCATAGGGTATATAATCCTAAATAGTCAAGCTCCTCTTCTCCATAGCAAGTCGCTGAATGGCTCTGTTACACGAGTGACAGCAGCATCACGGGTTGCAGTTACAGCGGGGTTACAGTTTATGGCAGAGTGGGATTTTTTTAGGTTGAGGTAAGAGATAAACTAAGAAGCTTATTTTAAATCGTACACGTAAACTTAAGAAATGTCCACACTTGACAGTTCTAGCTCCTTTTCTAAAACTGGATTTAAATTCTTCGTTGATGTAAGGTATGACTTTTTCTTAATAAGTGTCAGAATAGCCCACATTTGAATGAGTTTAAAGCATATCTGAATTGTAGAAGATTCTTTTGAAAAACGAGTCTTACTCAGTGTGAAGAGGTGATGGGAGGTAGAGGTGAAGTGGAGGAGAGGAGCAGAAATTGCTTGCAAGCCTGTTAGAAAATTATACAATATGTGATTCGAATGGGTTCAGGCAATTAATTCAGAAATACCTGAAAGTGCCACTGCCTCAAATGCTGGCAGAGAGCAAGTTTGCTTATGTAAAACTAGACACTCCCTAAGCAGAAATTTGGTTTGAATAGTTTCACATGAGGAATTTCTTTCCCTGGTTTGTGCTAACTGATAGTGTAGCATTTTGTTTTAACCATAATAAACTGTACGTCCCAGCCATTCTTGCCATGCAGTGACTCCCAGGCTGCAGGCCCGGGTGCATGGATCCTGGTGGGACATGCACGCTGAGACAGTATGCAGTACTGGATTTGCTTTTCGTTTGGTTATGGGGAATTAGCCGGTTGCTGTGGTAATCAGCAGAGGTTCAGAAACCTAGACACTGTGACTCTATGATGCCAACCATGGATGTGTTCCATGGTGGAAGAGGTCACGTCACATTTCTTGGTGTTTCTGATAAATTAAGGTGCAAGTCCGTTGTGCTTTGAATTATCTGGAAAGCTGTATTGTTCCTGCTTTCATCCTGAATACATTATTAAGAATTTGAGCAGGATGCTACTTTGCTCTTGACACATTAGGGCAACTGCAAAGGCAGTACAGAAGGGGATGCTTGCTTTCTAGATATAGCCAGAGAGGGTTCACCATACAGGAAGGGGGCTAGACCCCTCTAAGTGCGAATTAAAGGTATGTATTGTATGAGCTTGCCTGTCTTACTGTGATACATGATTTATTTTAAGGCCAGATGTTCATAAACTGCTTGTGTGCTAATTATGAAAGATGCCCCGTGGAAGACAGTATAGGATAATGCTAAGGAGATGGGATTATGGAATCAGACAGCCTGCATTTAAATCCCATCTCTGCCACTTATTTGCTGATTGTCCTGGGAACAAGTTAGTTAACCTCTTTGAATCATAGTTTCTTTATAACAGTAATTGCCTCCTGGGTTTGACTTGAGGATTAAATATGATAATGCCAGTAAAAGGCTTAGCACAGAGTCTGCAAACAGAAATTGCTCAATAAGTGCTACTAACTAAATTTGTCATTTAGTTAGAGTATAATTTTAAAGAGTAGAATTCCAGTTAGCATTATTCTAAAGTGGAGCATATAAGGTATGGAATTAATTCTTGTGTTCTGATTGATAATGGAGAGGAAAGTGTGGGCTGTCAATGAATTCTAGAAAATAAGTTTTGACAAGTTAAGATATAAAGACAACTTTTTCCAGGGGAACCCAAAGGAAATAATAAGTTTAGTAGTGCAGGCTCTTCGGTGATGCTCTTTGATTGCTTATTCGAATTCAAAATTTTGAAGTCACTTTTCCTCATTCCTCTTATTTACTCTTAATATTCAGATATGTTGAGTTTTCCCATTATTTTTTCTCTCTCCCTGTTTTTTGTTTCATCTATAGTGGAAAGCATATATATATATATATATATATATATATATATATATGATTACATACCACAAACAGATAAGGCCTGTCTTTTTTTAAACATAGTCTTAAGACTGTTATCACACTCAATAGTAATTCCTTCATATCATCTAATACTTATTCAAGTTCACTTTTGCCCCCTGTTCTCAAAACTGACTTTTAACAGTTAGTTTATTGGATCAAGATCCATCAGTTTCTCCTAAACACCCCTTCAAGCTGTCATCACCGTAGTCTACGCTACTGATCTCTGGCAGCTTGAGGGTCAAATTCAGCCTGCTTATTGTTTTTCAGAAAACTTGAACTAAGTCCTGTGTTGTTGTTTTTTTTTTTTTTTTGCAGTACGCGGGCCTCTCACCGCTGTGGCCTCTCCCGTTGTGGAGCACAGGCTCTGGACACGCAGGCTCAGCGGCCATGGCTCACAGGCCCGCCGCTCCGCGGCGTGTGTGATCTTCCCGGACCAGGGCACGAACCCGTGTCCCCTGCATCGGCAGGCGGGCTCTCAACCACTGCGCCACCAGGGAAAGCCCCTGTGTTTTTAAAATTAGGAAAATTTACTGAAGAGTCTGGCATTTATTTCTCTTGGGGTGGGGTGGGGTGGGGAGGAGGCCTGGAGACCCTGGATTTGCCCTCCCACGTGGCAGCCACAGCTGGCTGTTGCTGAGTGGTGTTCCCCCTGTAGGTGGTACTTGTGTACTCCTGTTCGCCATACTCTCCCCGCACCGCCCCACCTCTTCACTGTTTATTGTGTGTTACAACTCCTGGTCTGGGCACACATCACAGAATAAGACAGTTATACTTGCTTCTTAAATTGTTAAATTATCTTGCCTCATCTTTCCATACTAATGTTTCTCGAGTCTAGTGGCTTTTAACTGGGAGTGGTTTTTTGCCCTCCATGGCATGTTTGGTAACATCTGGAGACCTTTTTGATTGTCGTGAGTGGTGGGTGCTCCTGGCATTCTATGGGTAGAGACCAGGGATGCTGCTAAAACATCTGACAATGCACAGCACAAGAATTATTTGGTCCCAAACGTCAGTAGAGCTAAGATTGAGAAACTCTGCTCTTGTCTGATGGCACATTTCCAATTTCACTGCCCTGTTTAGAAACTTTCTGTGCCTTCCCTATTTTCAAATGTATTTATCACTGTTTCCCAATTTTCACTTGATAATGCATACTGGACTCCTTATCCAGCCAAGATACCACAATTTTATCTTTTTTTTAGTAATATCTGTTTTTCCAGTTTCTTCTCACTGTCAAAATCCTACTTAACATTTTTTTTAAAAAAAATTTAATTTTTTGGTCTCGCGGCGTGGCATGCAGGATCTTAGTTCCCCAACCAGGGATCGAGCCCGTGCTCCCTACAGTGGAAGCATGAAGTCTTAACCACTGGACCACCGGGGAGGTCCCCCCTACTTAACATTTTTAAGTCCTCTGTTTTGCCCGTTCATGAAACTTTTTTTTATGACACTTTTCCACATTATTCTCTAAAAATCATCTTAGTAGAACTGGAAACTTTCTTAAAGATGATCTTTAAACTTTCTTAAAGATGATCTTTCCCTCAATACTGTTTCTGCTTCTCCAAACCAAGAAACTGCATCTGGAGGTATTACATGGTATATGCAAGGTATCTCCTAGTTCTTTGTTTTTCCCCTCCATGCTGGACTCCTGCAACATTATTTGCTAGCTTATAATCTGTTACTTAATTAGGGATTTAGTATGTTATTTTCAGACTTTTCATGTGAATTAACTTCATATTCTCTGCTGGATTTTAAACCGCAATAGGACAGAGACAGTATCTCTTACTGTTGGTACCAAGTCTGTGATTTGCCGTGCCTCAGACCTTTCTTTGCCTGTAGGCCCTACAGAGGGGTAGTCAGATAACCCATGTCACCCCAGTCACAACTAACAAGGTGAGTGGGCACCTGTGTTTCTCCATTCCATTCAGGAAAGAGAGACCATTCTAGATATCTTGAGCAGAAGGGGATTATTTAACAAAAGTAATTATGGGTTTATGAAATTGTTGGAAAGGCTGGAAGAGGAGGCTTTAGGCTGAGCCTCCAGCATTGATTCCTAGAACAGCGGAGAGAGCTAACCAGGCTCGGAGGTTACGACCTCAGTCCCAACTGGGGGGAATCAGGAGGCCTCCATTAGAACTACAGCCACACGAGTATATGATGCTGTAAATGTAATTCCGGGATCAGGAAGCTTTCTCCATTGACTTCTTCTGCACCGGAAGCTGGTGACTGGACTCTAGAAAGCAGAATTCAACCACTGCCTCTGCTGCATATCTGTCTGTGTGTCTCCCTCCTGACCTCCATCCCTCCCTCCACAAAGTGGAAGACTGGAACACTGAGGTGCCTTCCTGACCGTATTTACCAATGGAATCGGCCAGCAGTGTGGGAAGACCACCTGTCTTCCAAATTTCATAGGAATGCATCTGAAAAGGAGGGGCATGATTTTCATCGAGAAGCTTAGCTCCAAAGGAGTTGGGGAAATGTAGCTTTAATATTTATTTTTCCCATGACTTTCTTCAGTAATTGTTCTCCTTGCAGCTTGATAAATCATTCAATAATTTTGGACATTTATAAGTCTTTTTGACAGTAGGAATGCAAGTATGGGCTCAGCATTACGTGAAACACGTGCTCTGAATGTTAACATGGACTGTGTTATAAAGTTTAAAGATTATTGAATACTTGCCCAAATTTCAACAATTACTGAAGACAGTCATGGAAAAATGAAATAAAACCATAAAATAGAGGAATTTACCTCGCCTTGCCCTCCAGTATGTAGTGCAGCTTATCTCTAATTACCATTTTGTAGTGTTTGTTTGACTTTCAGCTATTTTTTTTCTTTTTTTTTTCAGCTATTTTAAAATTTTATTTTCTAGTCCTTTCATCTTATACAACACCCTATTAATTTCAGTAAGTACTTAGCTGGCTAAAGCGACTTTTCTGAGATGAAATGACTGGGGCTTACCCAAGGCTTCTGGAATTTGAGAAGGTCAAGAGATAATGGAAAAATTCTGGCTCATTTAGGAAGGAAGGATTTTATTTGACTCCACTTCTTAAGTATTCATGGAAGCAAAAGTACAAAACAAAACAAAACTCAAAACCTTTGTGGATCACCATAACTACACTTCATAATTATACATTTATTTTTAGTGATTTTTATTTGAAAGCTTGGTTTTCAGGTAACACTTTTTTTACCTTTGTAGTTTCTCTGCTCATAGCAGAAACTATAAATAAGCTTGTGGCTGAAACTTCTGCTGAGCAAATCTACAGAAGATTATCTTGCATTAGACTTTGAATGTTGGTTTTCCTTAAAATTTCTTAGAGTTGGGACATGCAAATGTGTTTCATTTTATTTGACTTTTCTAGGTTCTTCCCAACTACACATTTATTTATTTTTAAATTACATTTGTTTTGCTTATTGTTTGTGATAATTCCAGGTGATAAATACATGCACCTCGATGTTAAAATGAATAAGCAGACAGAACTAGTTTGGAAATGGATGGATTTGGTTAATAATTACCTATATAGGTTTAATATGCTACCATGGGAATTTTAGCTTTTTGGTTTTGTGTGTGTGTGTGTTTAAATGAAACACCTCCAAAATTTTCACTTTTGTTTTGATGAAGATAAAAATAAACCTTTGGCGAATCTGGATTTATTTTGATGACATGTGCCCAATACTGTAACATGTGCCCAGTATGCAGTCAGTTTAACCTTCTCTCATAATGTTTTTATTATAAATCATTCTGAAAGCTTTAGTAAGAAATGACAGATCTTTTGTAAGAAATGGTGAAACACCAGTAGGAATCCCTAAGAACTAGGATATAACAAACTTCATGAAAATGGGATAACTTCACTTAAAAGTTTGCATTTTTGGTTACAATGAAAATAAGTGCTTATAACTGAAAATAAAGACACTTAAGGAGATTAAATTTGTTCTTGATCTCACTATCATTAGCAAACAATGTAAAATATTGTGATAGTATTTTTTTCCTGTTCATATGTCCTCATATATTTTCTTTATGAAATCAGGATACATACACATATTGACAAACATAAAGAGCTAATTTTTTATTCTATGTTATTCACAAAACACTATATTCTAAGTATTTTCCCATGGCTTTGAATAATCTTCAAGTCATGAATTTTAAGTAACATTTTGGTAACTGTCATGAGATTATACCATAATTTTTAGAGCCACTATCCTGTTATTAGGTACATAACAATATTCAATATGTAACAATATTGGATATATAGTTTGCAATTTTGTGCTAACAGAAGTAATATTGTAGGGATGTTCTCAAAAATGAGTTTTGGTTTCTGTTTTTACAGGATAGGTCCAAGAAACAAGACACTGAAATTAAAGGATATGAACTCTTATATCTCTCTTATATATCCTTGAGTCACTTTCCAGAAGGTTGTACGGATTGGCATCTCCCCTAACGGTACCAGATGGTCTGCAGTATGAAATTCTCAGCAGCATTACTTTTTAAAGAATCTCTTCTAATTTTTAGGGAAAAATAAGTTTTGCTTCTCTTTATCCTCCTTTTTAAATTTCTTAAATTTATGGTGACTTCTTTCTTTCCTTGCCAAACTAGAAGCTTTCATTCATTATTTTAGTCACTGCTGTTTCTTCTATGAGCCGCATATTCATATCAACGGAGTGTACATCTTAGTGGAACGAGAAGGGACAATAAATAGATGTATCTAGTGGATTCAAGTACTAAGAAGAAAAGTAAAATGAGATTAGGGGCAAGAATGCTGAGGTCAGAAATGCCATTTTAGGTGCTGCTTTCAGGGAAGACTTTTCATACTGGTTACATTTGAGCACGGACCTGATGGGAGGGGATTTTGCTAGGAGAAGAGCGAGACTTACAGGCAGCAGGGATCACAAGGGCAAATGCCTTGAGTGTAGAATGTGCTTGATGTGTTCCTGGAACAGCACATTTTCCCACGTGCCTGCAGTGCGACAGGAAGGGGCTGGTGCTCCAAGAGGAGATCAGAATGATAGGACCAGATTGCTTAGGGACTTGGGGACTATGGTGTGGAGTTTGGATTTTATGGAGAACAAGAAGGAAACTGTTGAACTATTTTGAGTCAAAAAGACACAAGATCTGTGTGAATTAGAATAAGTTACCACCTGTGAATGGAGTGGGGCTGGATTTCAGCCCCATCTCCCCTTTGACTTCTCTGTTGGGTGGCTGGGTGCAGTGCAACTGCACAGCTGTACACTGCGGCCCTCAAGGGACAGAATTGTAGATGTGTTGTCTTGGTTGGTGGCCATGTAGAGAAGATTGAAGTGGGCATGGGTGAATGAGGGGAGATCCCTTAGGAGGCCATTTCATTGTCCAGGGAGGAGATGATGGTGCCCAGTCCCAGAGGCTGGTCACAGAAAAGGTGGGTATGTGAGGCTGGATTCTCTCCCGCTGGTAGAACTTGCAGATTGATTGATTGGATGGGGAATGTGAGAGGAACAGAGGAGTTAACACTTTACATGTTAAAAGTTTAAATTTGGGAATTCCCTGGTAGTCCAGTGGTTAAGACTACTCACTTCCACTGCAGGGGGCATGGGTTCGATCCCTGGTCGGGGAGCTAAGATCCCTGCAAGCTGCGCGGCACGGCCAAAAAGAAAAAAAAAAAGTTTAAATTTGCTGAAGCCTGCATCAATTAGGAATAACTCTACCAGCCATGCTTTATATTCTCCCTCTTGGATTAAAACTTCCTTGTGAAGGATTTTGGTGACTATTTTAGAGTTATCTTAATAATCACTGTTATTAAATTTATAGTCTTTTTTGTGCCTCTGCTGTTGGTACCGAGGTGTTTATTCAGTAGAGTGTGAGTGCTGAGAAACAGGCCACCACAACAGAGACTTTGCAAGGGAAGAGTCCGAATGTTAAGCTCTAGGAAGAAGGCCAAAACAGCTGCTGTGATTCACTGAGCTGTGAGTTTGGAAACCAGCACTCTGCAAAACGGTCAAGTGCTGAAAAATTACAGAGCAGCTTGAAGCAGAATTTTAAGTTTACAGGAATTGTCATGTAACCAAAGCAAGTAAGATGGGAACAAATAGTGTGGGGGGAATGTAGCTTCATGACTATAGGCTTAATACTGCTGCAGTGCACCCCCGAGTCAGCTGTGGTTTGTACCAAGGCATCGGTGCATTTGATTTGGCAGGAGAGCAGAATGTGTTGACCATGGCCTTCTCTTATACTTTGATGCAGTCTATTAACCAAAAAGCTTTATTGTGAATTTAGTGTTTGTTGTTATTTTTTTATGCTTAAATTATGTTTAAAGACAAGCACTGGGAGATATATGTGACCGGAAAGTCCTCCCCTCTCCCTCTGCTGTCCTTTTAGTTCGGTGGGAAAATTAATCTTGTGAGATGAGAGGTTTGGGTTTTGTTGGCTTTTCACTGATTATACTTTGCATAAAAATGCAGCTACCCTGTACTTGGAAAAATGGTCCCTAGAGATTCTGATATGTGCCACTCTTAGTTTTCAGAAGCAGATGGAGGAAGAAACACAGGAAAAAGAGACTGAAAATGAATAGGCAAAGGGAGGATACTTAGGTTGCTTCCACGTCCTGGCTATTGTACATAGAGCTGCAGTGAACATCGTGGTACATGACTCTTTTTGAATTATGGTTTTCTCAGGGTATATGCCCAGTACTGGGATTGCTGGGTCGTATGGTAGTTCTATTTGTAGTTTTTTAAGGAACCTCCATACTGTTCTCCATAGTGGCTGTATCAATTTGCATTCCCACCAACAGTGCAAGAGTGTTCCCTTTTCTCCATACCCTCTCCAGCATTTATTGTTTCTAGATTTTTTGATGATGGCCATTCTGACCGGTGTGAGATGATAACTCATTGTAGTTTTGATTTGCATTTCTCTAATGATTAGTGATGTTGAGCATTCTTTCATGTGTTTGTTGGCAATCTGTATATCTTTGGAGAAATGTCTCTTTAGGTCTTCTGCCCATTTTTGGATTGGGTTGTTTGTTTTTTTGTTATTGAGCTGCATGAGCTGCTTGTAAATTTTGGAGATTAATCCTTTGTCAGTTGCTTCATTTGCAAATATTTTCTCCCATTCTGAGGGTTGTCTTTTGGTCTTGTTCATGGTTTCCTTTGCTATGCAAAAGCTTTTAAGTTTCATTAGGTCCCATTTGTTTATTTTTGTTTTTATTTACATTTCTCTAGGAGGTGGGTCAAATGAATGGGTAAAGAAGATGTGGTACGTATATACAATGGAGTATTACTCAGCCATGAAAAGAAACGAAATTGAGTTATTTATAGTGAGGTGGATGGACCTAGAGTCTGTCATACAGAGTGAAGTAAGTCAGAAAGAGAAAAACAAATACTGTATGCTAACACATATATATGGAATCTAAGAAAAAAAAAAAAAGGTCATGAAGAACCTAGGGATAAGCTGGGAATAAAGACACAGACCTACTAGAGAATGGACTTGAGGACATGGGGAGGGGGAAGGGTAAGCTGTGACAAAGTGAGAGAGTGGCATGGACATATATACACTACTAAACGTAAAATACATAGCTAGTGGGAAGCAGCCGCATAGCACAGGGAGATCAGCTTGGTGGTTTGTGACCATCTAGAGGGGTGGGGTAGGGAGGGTGGGAGGGAGGCTCAAGAGGGAGAGGATGTGGCGATATATGTATGCATAGAGCTGATTCACTTTGTTGTACAACAGAAACTAACACAGTATTGTGAAGCCATTGTACTCCATTAAAGATGTTAAAAAATAAAAAAAGGAAACAAAAAAGGGAGGAAAAAAATAGTAGAGGGAAGCATCAGGAGGGTGGTTTGGTACAGCTGCACAGTGAATTTGGCACTAAACCTTTTGGCTAATTGAATCAAACACGGAAACTTGTTGGATTATATAATTGTCTACTTAGTGGAAAAAGAAAACACTGTACACATATTGGTTTAGGTGACAAAAATCTGTTTAGAAAAAAATGGTTTCTTTTAATGAAGAACGTTAAATAACAGTAGATGGTAGCTTCAGTTGTGGTTAATTTACAGTTACTTTCAAAGGAATAAATATTTTCTTCCTCTTTTTGAAAAGTAGGGAAGGAATGGTGTTACATCGTAACTCGGTAATTGCTTTTCTGACAGGAACATTTGGTCAGTGACACAGTAAGGGACATTGTTACCAATCCTGTAACTCTCTAGGGGCAGTAGTAAGAGAACCCAGAATAGATGACAAAGAGGGGGCCTCTGAAATGTCGATATTGCTGGATAATATTGAATTCCACCCTCATATTCAAATAGCACATTTCTTCACCTGGAGTCATCTTTCCTTCAGGTCTCAGCTTTAATCTAGCTCCTCAGAGTTCTTCCCTAACCTTCCAATTTAAAACAACTTCCTCTGTTAAAATCTCTCACCTCATTCCTGTTTGAATTCATTTTTAACATTTACCACAATTTCCACTTGTACTTATTTATGCAGTTATTTACTTACTATCTGCCACCCCAGCCCTACCCCCCACTATATTGTAAGATCCACGAAGACGGTGATCGATTCTTCCAAAGCTATTTATTGAGTGCCTGCTACGCGTCAACTAGGAGTTGGGGATACATCTGCTCCTGAAGTTTAGATTATCCTCAATTCTAGTGTCTTTTTTTTTTTACGATCATATCTCTAACATTTAGTACAGTGAGTGGTTCACAGAGAATGGTTAGTAACTAGTTGTTGAAAGAATGAAGGTAGAAGTTGTTGAGGATTATTTGCAGAGCTCAGAGGTAGAGTGGAGTCAAGGCTTAGATCTGTAGTTCGGGAATATAAACTTCTTCTGAGGCTGGGGGCTCCTTTTTCCTACCACAGGCTGAAATTTCCAGCTCCCCCTGCCTCTGTGGTGCTCCTTGGATGTGCAAGAGTTTCTCTCTGACCACGGTGATCTCCCTCTCTGAAAGGGGAAATAAGAAGAACCCAGAGATTATGAATGATGAATTGGTCTGAGATGAGTTCTGGGCTCTTTAGGTGACTGTATTACACATGCAGGGTCCAAAATTACATCTTCTAAAGCATGAAGAGTATGGAGTTTTTGTCTAGAGGGTTCTCTTCTCATCAAATACTACTTGTTTTATTTTGGCAGATGAATTTGTAGGTAGGGTGTGTGCATGTTTGTGTGTGTATTTTCTTCCCCCGAAGGAGTTTTGAATTTTTTCCGTACCACTCGAATAAATAGCAAAGCAACACAAATTTTCAGCAAATACCATGGAAGCCTGAGATATTTTTCACTACTTCAGCTTGAGAATGTTTTAGGGCAGCCTGACTTTTCTTTCAATATAAAGTAGGAGCCCCTTAGTGTTAGAACTTATTCTGTAAACTGCATCTGGGGAGTATATATAGTTTAAGCAGGCTGCAAGATAAATCTTTGAAGACTTCGTGTGGTAGTGATCATTTTATTATTGGTGGACACTTATAAAATACAGCAATTTTAATTTTAATATAGTTTGTACTTTTCTTTTTCTGGCCATGATTAATCTAAACCTCCAGCTGTTTCTTTATATTACTTATAATTAAAGATGGGAAAGCCATCTTTAATTTATTTAATATACAGTATGAACAAATGAGTTTTCTACTTCTGTGTACATAATATAGTATAAAAATTATAAGGGGGAGGTAACTGGAGAAACGTGCTGTGTTACTGGTGGAAGCAGGCATTCTGACACTCAGACATCAAAATGGAGACCAAGAAATTAAAGATCTGAAACAGCATGTGAAAAATAATGTCTGAGCCCCCTCATTATGGGGATAAATGGCTGTGGAGAATGAGATGCATTTTGGGGAATTACTGTATCACTGGAAGGTGCAGTAAGAAATGAACATGAAGCATCAGGAAGAGGTTATATTTGTTTGGAATTCTTTGCTTAATTATAGTATTTTATACAATGATTTCTATTAAAAAGTATTTAGAGAAAGATTAGACTACTGGGCATATACCCTGAGAAAACCATAACTCAAAAAGAGTCATGTACCACAATGTTCATTGCAGCACTATTTACCATAGCCAGGACATGGAAGCAACCTAAGCGTCCATTGATAGATGAATGGATAAAAAAGATGTGGTACGTATATACAATGGAATATTACTCAGCCATAAAAAGAAACGAAATTGAGTTATTTGTAGTGAGGTGGATGGACCTACAGTCTGTCATACAGAGTGAAGTAAGTCAGAAAGAGAAAAACAAGTACCGTATGCTAACACATATATATATGGAATAAAAAAAAATTGATTCTGAAGAACCTAGGGTCAGGACAGGAATAAAGACAGACTCAGACCTAGAGAATGGACTTGAGGACACAGGGAGGGGGAAGGGTAAGCTGGGATGAAGTGAGAGAGTGGCATGGACATATATACACTACCAAATGTAAAATAGATAGCTAGTGGGAAGCAGCCGCATAGCACAGGGAGATCAGCTCAGTGCTTTGTGACCACCTAGAGGGGTGGGGTAGGGAGGGTGGGAGGGAGATGCAAGAGGGAGGGGATATGGGGATATATGTGTACGTATAGCTGACTCACTTTGTTATACAGCAGAAACTAACACACCATTGTAATTAAACTCTAATAAAGATGTTAAAAAAGAAAAAAAGATAGAGACTCCACAGCTTAAATAAGTGGAATTCTCAATGACTAAAAATGCTAACAGAGAGTAATTTGTGAATTTGAGAAGTCTTCTCTATTCTGGTTTTAAGCTATGTTGTTTATTTCTGAAAAAATACACAGTGTCATTTAATCCAGATTCTTTGAGGCATATGAATATTTAACAGTATACCAGTTAATGACATTATTGTGAGTTTTCTTCTACTTTGAGAAATTTTGGAATTAAGAGGGAGTGAGGAATGTTGGAGAGGTACCCCTATGCTAAGAAATACTGAATGCTTATCCCTGTTCATCAGAGCAGCTCTCTGATGAGTCGTGCTAGGACCCCTTCAGCAGTGGGAATGTCTTTGGTTCTGGTGTGTAGAGGTTTCTTGAGAGCTTGGACTTTTGAGGAGTCTTTGCAGCAACTGGCCCCATGTGACACTGGCCAAGCTTTCCAACTAGGGGATCTTCGTCCCTGATACACAGGGTCCCTGATTGAGCTGCTGACTCATTCAGATACACCCTGACCCAGTATACAGGAGCATCTCCCCCCAGCTGGATTTATACTGCTGAGATTAGATTGCATTCAAAAGGCAGCTATTTTATAAACATCTGCTTTAAATATGTATGTTGTTTATGACTACTTCATGACTTGCTGTGTTTTTGTTCTTCTTTTTGAGGAACCAGTGGGTGAGGTATTAATTGACTATGATTGTTCAGGAGATGGGGAAAGAGAGAGGGAGGGATCAACGTTTTCACAGTGACCTTCCTCTAACAGTGCTCTTTGCCAGCAGCTATCTCTTTCCCCAGTTGCTTTTCTACGTACATGTTCTAATCCCCTACGTACATGTTCTAATCGAATCTGACACTTCTTACTAATGACTTAAAGTGATGGCATTTATACAGGAATGTGCAAGCATGCCTTGCTTATTCTACAAAAATAGATTTTAAAAAAAGAGAAAACCTCTGCATTTTGATTTCTGCCTAAAACTAGTGAAAATCTAAATAACTATTATGAAGTACAGAAAAGCTTTACATTTTAGGGTGAGCTCAGCCATGATCCTATTTTATGTATTAAAATAAACTACTTATTTTATGTTTAGGTTTTCAATAGTTGGGGTCCATAACTGCTCCAGGAGCAAACAAGTAACAAAAGAGGAGTTATAAGGACTGTATCTCCTTCAGGACAGGGAGTGTGGCATTTAGCTTTTTTATCATCTTGAAGGTCACAGTAACCGCCTTTGATTTAAACATTTTCTTACCATTTTACCCATGCAGCAGACTAATCTTTTAAGGTTAGTCTTCTTAAATAAATCTGGAGTCCTTCACACCTTTCTTTCAAATCCCACATTTAATGTCAGTCAGTCTTGTTTAATCTATCAAAACATATCCAGACGGATCACTTTTTACCTTCTTTCCTGCTACTCCTTGGTGCATGTCCCCGTGGCCTAGATTATTTATTTGGTTGCGCCGGGTCCCAGTTGCAGCAAGTGGGCTCCTTATTTGCGGCATGTGGGCTTCTTAGTTGTGGCATGTGAACTCTCAGTTGCGGCAGGCATGCGGGATCCAGCTCCACGAGCAGGGATGGAACCTGGCCCCCTTGCATTGGATGTGCCAAGTCTCAACCGCTGTGCCACCAGGGAAATGCCATGGCCTAGACTATTGTTGTAAATTTCCTCCCAGTCAGGCTTCCTAATTTTACCCTTGACCTCTTTCAGGCATAGCAACCAGAATGAATAAACTTTATTCAGATTTTGTCAGATTTAAACTTTAGTCAGATTTTGGAATGCAGTACTGTATTGCAGTTATGGGCACAGACTCTGGAGCCAGGCTGTCTGGGTTCTTATCTAGGTCCTGACATTTATGGTGTGTTTAATCTTGAGCAACATATTTAAATATAAAATTGGAATAGCTGTAGTGTATGGATTAAAAGAGTTAATAGTAACTACATGGTAGACACTATTATTAGTATTAGTATCAGTAGCAGCAACAGTGGTAGTTGTAATAGTAATAGTATTAGTATTTGAACAACTAGTATGGCATCCTTTGACTCAAAATCCTCTAAGAGCTTCCCATTGCATTCGGAGAAGAAGCCAAAATCTTTGCAATGACCTCCTAGGCCCTGCACAATCTAGTCACTCTGATTTCTGGATGCATCTCATTTTCTCCCTTGCTTAGCCTCCTCTGTATTCTGGTGCCTGTAGTGTACTCCCCTCTCTCCACCAAGCACGTATGAGTCCTGAAACTGGCTCATTCAGATTCTTTGTATTTGTTCTTTCCACTTACGGGAAAGCATCCCCTCAGATACCTGCAGAGCTAACTCACTTCCTTCACTTCACATCACCCTGTACGTGAAACTTGATTATGCTATCCCAAATGCCAAACAATTCAAGACTCCCTATGCCTCTTCGTCCTTTCTCTTTAGCCATGTAAGTTAGATGAAGTTATTTTTTGTTTTGGTTTTTGTCCCCCTGCATTAGAATGTAAACCCCATGATGGCAAAGATTTATTTTTTGTCTCTTGTGTCCACTCTGGAATCCCCAAACTCTCGAACAGTGTCTGGCATATAGTAGGCCTACAATAAATATTTTTTGAAGGAGTGAATGAAATTATGGCACCTTAACAATGATAATTCTCTGCTCAAACCCTTCTGTGGCATTCCTGTCCCTTACAGAGCTCGGTGCCCTTGGCCTTGGCCTCCATGGTCTGCCACATCTCGGCTGCCAGCTGGTCTCTCTCACTCCTAAATTATGATTTGCGATTAACCATTTCCTGTCGTTCTGGATACTGAAAACACTATTATTTCCTCCTCATTTCTGACTAGCTAAGTCTTACCCCATCTTTGAGGCCCCCTAAATTTTTTTTCTTCTATGGCACTACCCGCCCCCCAACTACTTTTGATTTCTTTCTTCATTGTTTAACCTCTTCATTGGGCTGTTATCTAGAATTAGAGATACCGAAGTGTGTATGTTCACCGGCCTACCTAGGATGTAGTTCTTAGAATGTGATCCTTGTTCAGCCTTATCAGCATTCTGGTGTTGATGCCTGGTGCACAGAAATTATTTCTGAACCTCTCCTAAGACATAACAAATCAAAAATTCTGGGGGTGTGGTCCAGAAATGCATGTTTTAATAAGGCTTTGTGTATTTCTGATGCAAGCTGATGTTTGAGAGCTGCTGGACAAGGACATCAGCATGATGGACCAGACTGGGAGTGTCTGAATTAAGGAACCAGTTGAATCTTCAAAGTTCAGCAATCCCCAGAGATGGGAGGAAACTAAAATGGGTGTAGGAGGGCCAGAGGTAGAATGTTCCAAGAATGAAGTAAACAAAAACTTTTCTCTGAAAAAGAAACTAGGAAACATGTTTACAGGATAAAGGACAATCAGGGGAATGGAACTCTGTTAGTGAATGCTTATGTCCATGATTCAGATTTTCTTCTTGTGGAGTAAGTTTTGGACAGTAGAAGGTTAGCAGAGAACTTGGAGGTTGTGAGCATTAGCACTGGGCAAATCTTGAGAATGGTGAGCCATGCAGAGTCTGAGGCAGCACGTATGGCCTTTCCTGGTAAGCGTTTGGGGTGCTGGCTCTGAGACCGGAATATTTTGACAGGAGCTAAAATTGAGGAAGAAGGTACAAAACCAGATTCTAGTCGTCTATTGAAATAATATGTCATGATAGGTATCTGATCACTGATGGGAAAAGTGAAGGACAGACAACCCAGTTATTAAGGAAAGGAACCTGTCTCTGCAGAAGAGCTTGGCATGGAAGCACCTGAGGACTGAGAAGAGGTTGGTATGAACTCTGGGATGGAGGTTAAATGGCCTCGGGGGGTGGGTGTTTAGAGGCCTGGGGTGGGGGTGGGGCGGTTATCACAGAAACCATTAAAGTCAACAAGTAAGTGCCAACTATGTGTTACATATCAAATTAAATATTTTACTTGAACACAGGTAATGTACCAGTATACATCTTTCTATCTCTTTATTGCCTGAATGATAATGGATTGAAATCAAACACTTAAAATGACTGGCTCTTTATAAGGACTTATTTTAATCATATAATTGTGTTTGCTATATGATACCAATCTTTTTGAATTTTTTCCCCCAATTTCAAACTTGAATTAAACTGTACTTCAGGCACCGGGAGAATATAAACACATGTTCAGAAGGATCTTCGGCTTCCTGTTAAAACTGACCTATCATACACGTCATAATGGGCACTGAACTTAGAAAAGTGAACATGTTCAGGGCTTTGTATTGTCTTGCATGAGATAGGGTGAAAGGTCAATTGGGTAGATTTCTTCTGCTGCTGTCCTTCAAGAGTTCTGAGCCCCATGTTGAGGTGCATGCTTACCCACACACCACACCGTCCCCACCCTATGGAATCAACCTAGATCTGGAAGTGTGGTGCAGGGGTTCTGATGAACCATGACTGATGTGACTGAGGCCATTCTGGGAGGTTGGTTATCTCAAGGTCCTGAGGTTGACCAGCCACAGACTTGTTCAACAATGACTTGTCAGTGAGAATCACCCATGTATTCTTTCAACGTATGACCTGGTTCAGAATTCAAGAAAGTCACTATTCAAAACTGAAAGAAGAAATATAAGAAGGGAGGAGTATCAGGCACTTAGACAACAGGGAGCTGATTGGGTCAGAGATAATTCCATCTTAGGGGAGTTTTTGTCAGTGTGGCAGATGGGAGCAGGTAGAGAACCTTTTATGTGGGACTTTATATCCAATCAAAATAGTGTTATGAAGCCAGTTTTACTTACAGAAAAACAAATTACGGGACAGTATTATGTTCCTGTTACTTTTAGTGTTCTCAGCATTTGTATATTTTGAGACATTTTTTTTTTCTGTCTTTAAAAAATCATAGGTCACCTTGCAATCATAGTTGAAATACTTACTATTTCTCTTTAAAACATTGCAGGGAGCACGGGTTTGATCCCTGGTCAGGGAACTAAGATCCCTCGTGCTGAGCGGACTGAAATGAAATGAAATGAAATAAAATAAAATAAAATGAGAGGGCTATCTAGAAAAGAAATCTATCTATCTATCTATCTATCTATCTACTTACCTATCTATGTATCTATCTATAAAATTCAGAATGGAACCCAAGGACTTCCTTGTTTGGAATAATATGAGAGAAAGCCTCAACAGGTTCAGCATTTCATTTATTCCACTTCAGCCACATGATAAAAGAAAGAAATATGAAAAAACTATATAAAAAACTGGAAGAAAATATGGAAGAATTATTTTATAATTATAACGTGGAAAGACTTTCTAAAGTATAACACAAACCTAGGAATGTAAGAGTTAATGGCTGATAAAAACAATATTGTAGGAAAAGAAATTTTGCCTGGCAGAAATCATATGTCAAAACAAAGTCAAGGGCTTCCCTGGTGGCGCAGTGGTTGAGAGTCCGCCTGCCAATGCAGGGGACATGGGTTCGTGCCCCGGTCTGGGAAGATCCCACATGCCACAAAGCGGCTAGGCCCGAGAGCCATGGCCACTGAGCCTGCGTGTCCTGAGCCTGTGCTCCACAACGGGAGAGGCCACAACGGTGAGAGGCCCACGTACCGGAAAAAAAAAAAAAAAAAAAAAGTCAAATGATAATGGTGATAATGAATGGGAGGAAATTTTTGACTCAGAAATTCTATTTTGAATTTATCCTACAGATACAATCTTACATGTAAAAAATTACTTATGTACATCGTTATCAATTGCAGAATTTTTTTAGTACAGTATTAGATTGGAAATAATTTAATATCTGCCACTAGCATGGTGGTAATTAAATTATGGTTCATCCATGTAATGGAATACTGTGCTGCTGGATTCCATTTGAAAATATCTCAAAGATATGTAACTTTTTTTTAAAAGTTGCAAAAAAATATTTAACTACAAAAATAGCCAGAAAATTAACAAAATGGCAATAAGCACATGGCTATCAATAATTAACTTTAAATGGATTAAATTCTCCAATCCAAAGACATAAAGTGCCTGAATGAATTAAAAAAAAGGCCAAGACTCATCTATGTGCTGCCTACAAGAGGCTCATTTAGATGTAAGGAAACACACAGACTGAAAGTGAAGGGATAGAAAAAGATATTCCATGTAAATGGAAACCAGCAGAAAGCTGGAGTAGCTATACTTAAATCAGACAATGTAGACTTTAAAATAAAGACTCTAATAAGAGAAAAGGTTCCCTTGTGCAGTGTGTTGGTGGGAATGTAAATTTGGTTCAGCCACTATGGAAAACAGTATAGAAGTTCTTCAAAAAATTAAAAATAGAACTATCATATGATCCAGCAATTCCACTCCTGGTTATTTATATGAAGAAAATGAAAATACTCATTCGAAAAGCTATGTGCACAGTCATGTTCATCACAGCAGTATTTACCATAGCCAAGATATTGAAGCAGCCTAAGTTTCCATTGATAGATGGACAGATAAAGAAATTGTGGTACATATATACAATGAAATATTATTACTCAGCCATAGAAAAGAATGAAATCCTCCCATTTGTGACAACATGGATGGACCTTGAGGGCATTGTGCTAAATGAAATAAGTTAGAGAGGAACAAATACTGTTTGCTCTCACATGTGGAATCTTAAAACATATATATATTTATACACACATTATATATATACACATACATATATACATATATATACACACACATATGTATGTACACATATATATATATGTTCATGGACACAGAGAACAGAATCATGATTGCCAAAAGTTGGGGAGTTGAGGGGTTGAAGAAATTGGTGAACTGGTTTTTTTTTAAGTGTAAATAAATTGAAAAAAGGAAAAAGAAGCAAAATGGGGTATAGATTATAAAGTGTTTGACATTGTATGCATTGACATCTCTTGACGCATCCATAAGAACAATATCATTGGTATCTCCTGAGGGAAAGTCAGCTATATGTCTGGGAGAAAGGGCTGGGAAAGAATATCACTTCCCACTTTGTCACCCAGTCCAAAAATTAAATTACAAAAAGTGGCTGCAGAAGGAAAAAGCAGTCATGTGTATATACAAATATATTGTTTTAATCTCTAACTTGGCATAGTGAATACTAGAATATTTCTTTTATTTTCTGGGATATACTCCAAAAAATAAGACATTCCTCATATAAAGATGATAGTTTATGACATTTTATGACACAAAGTGAATAATGAAGCTTTCTTTTGGAGTCTTGTAGTAATTCCATAGGAGAAGGTATTTATAGTTGTAGATGTCACATCGTCTACATTTAATTTTATGTCCCTGAAATGTCTAATGTGCTGATTTGGTTTTATAGTAATCTTTTATATGGCAACTTCAACTTGTTGGACATTGTGGGGAACTAGCAAGTTGTGGGGGAGGATTCTGAACTGCCAGCAAAGATGCCATAAAACTCTCAAGCAGGTGAGGATGGGCTGCTGCTCAGATTAATTATACTCATTTTATGCTACCTGGGTACAATGGAAAATGCCCTCTTAAAATATATATAAGTATAATGTGTTCATGGCAATGTGGAGTGGGAGAAGCAAATGTTTCCCTGTACTTGAAGATGATGAGTTACAGTTACGACTTTTCATTTGTTTCCTTTCAGCCCCTGCACACTTTGTCAGGTCTGCTTTTAATTTTGCGTCCCACATTGATTTATTTTCATTCCTTTAGGTTAAGCAGACTTCTTTAAAAAGATTTTTTTGTTTCCCATTATCGAGAAATAAAGGTCATCTTGGCTCAGGCACCTCACCCTTGCAGCTTTGTCTCACATGGACCACAAGTGCATCTCAGGATGTTCTCTGCCCTAGGACAACTGTTTTTTTGTGTTTTTTTTTTTTTCCTTTCTTTTTCCATTTGTAGGTGAATTAGCAAGAGTATATGATCTCAGCCCCTGCTGTTTTGTTCTGGTAATTAACTTTATTATTGATGCCCTTTGCTGATGAGTCTGGGAAATACTTTCAGTGCCTATGCAAAATATGGAATAAAGAGCAGTAGATCAGATTGTAAATCGAACACAATAATTTGTTTGAACAAACCGTACAACCTTGGGACCAAATTTCTGGCAGGCGGGTCATACTCTCTGCTAAAGCATTTGGCCAGCAGATGGGTTATATCATCCCACTCAAAGGAGGTTCTCATTACTGGTACATCTTTCTATTTTGGAGGTTGCTGCAACCTTTTTTTAAAAAAATTAATTGATTTATTTTTGGCGGCATTGGGTCTTCACTGCATAGGGGCTTTCTTTAGTTGCCGCGAGCGGGGGTTACTCTTCGTTGCGGTGCACAGGCTTCTCATTGTGGTGGCTTCTCTTGTTGTGGAGCATGGGCTCTAGGTGCGCGGGCTTCAGTAGTTGTGACACGCAGGCTCAGCAGCTGTGGCTCGTGGGTTCTAGAGCGCAGGCTCAGTAGTTGTGGCGCACAGGCTTAGTTGTTCCGCGGCATGTGGGATCTTCCCGGACCAGGGCTCGAACCTGTGTCCCGTCCATTGACAGGTGGATTCTTAACCACTGCACCACCAGGGAAGTCCTGCTGCAACCTTTGAACCCTTGAAATTCAACAGATTGGAGTCAGCTCTGGCTGTGAAGAGGGCAGGTCCTTTTTCCTTTGACATTAAAATTACATTCAAGGTATGTGTCTCATAACTTTTGAAGGGATCAGTTGTGCTCTCCAAGTCATAAATTCTGGAAAATGGTCCTGTGCTATTTATTTTAATACTTGTAAAGATAGGAAATGCTGCTTTTCTAAGACAGAACATTCATTCTGAGTGCTTTTAACTGTACTTTGTATTTGCTACGACCTGAATGTTTGTGGCCGCCCCAAATTCATATATTGAAATCCTAACCCACAAAGGTGATGATATTAGAAGGTGGGGTCTTTGGCAGATCCTTAAGTCATGAGGGTAGAGTCATCATGAATTGGGTTAGTGCTCTTATAAAAGAGGTTCCGAAGATACCCCATCCCCTTTCACCATGATAAAATTATGAAGGTGCTTATACTATGAAATATTCGATCCCATTTGTGAGAAGGATATTCATTAGAAGGTCTACTTAAGCAAATATCCAGAGACCAAAGCTTATTCTTATTTGCCCACTATAACAGTTCCCATGGATGAAAGTGTTTCATAAAATAGCCATAGTTTTTAGTCAACAGGTTGGTAACTATAATGGTCTGAATGTTTGTGTCTCCCTAAAATTCATATGTTGAAATCCTAACATCTGAAGACGATGAAGTGGAGCCTATAGGAGACACTTAGGTCATGAGGGCAGAGCCTTCATGAATGGGATCAGTGTTCTTATAAAAGAGACCCCACGGAGTCCCGGGCCCCTTCCACCATGTGAGGACACAAGGGAGAAGGTGCTGGCTATGAGCCAAGAAAAAAGCCTTCACCAGAACGTGTTCGTTCAGGTGCTGTGATCTTGGACATCTGGCCTCCAGAACTGAGAGGAATAAATTTCTGCTGTTTATAAGCTACCACGTCTGTGGTGTTTTGTTATAGCAGCCTGAACAGAGTAAGACAGTATTGATAGAAAATTTGCCTCCTCTCCATTAATTCTTCCCCTAGCTAATTATCTCTTTGAAAATAAAACAGAGGAAGTCCTTTTTTTTTTTTCTCTTCAAATATGGTGAGGTAGAGAGGTGGTGAATCTTTTTTATCAGGTAGAAAAATTCTCACTTCCTCAATTATTCAATATGTGAAATGATTGCCAAACCTCTACCCATGCTGGTCAAACTCCATGTTTGTCAAAATTCTCCTTAATGTAGCATGCCAAACGTCCGATAATTTTTTGTACCTGAACTGCACAGGTTACAGTGGGATCGTCACCTCTTTCGTTAAGATTGTGTTTTTTTTTGTTTGTTTGTTTCGGTCAGCAGTTCACACATTGGCTCATTTTTGAGTTTGTATTTGAGTAATGTTATGTGAAAATGAAACGCTTCTCAGTCAGCGGAGGAGCAGGGTATGATTGTCTTATCTACCAGATATTTCCTTTATGTATGTCTCTAGCCTGGCCTCTGAGCCCAGAATGTAAAACTCAGCCATGTATCAGACATAATCAGTTAGGCCCATAGTGTCTCTTTCAGATGAAGAAATGCTGCCTGTAGCTAGAAGCATAATGGGTCAGCTATCCCCAAGACAATGTTCAGGTTCAGCAATTCAGTAGGAGGACTCAGATGATGCAGTGTATCGTCATGTTGATAGCTATGACTTTTTACATTGAAAGAATACCAAGCAAAGGCAGCAAAGGGAAAAGGCACATAGGCAAAGTCCAGGGGAACCAGACACAGCTTCCAAGAGTCTTTTTCCAGTGGAGTCACAGAGGATTAGCTTAATTCCTCCAGCAACTAGTTGTGACAACACATGTGAAATGTTATTTGTTGGGAAAGCTCATTAGAGACTCAGTGCCTAAGGTTTTTATTCGGGGCTAGTCATAGAGGCAACCCCTGTACCAGAATTCCGAACTCCTAGAAAGAAAGCTGGTGTTCAGCATAAATACCTTGTTTGTACAATTCAGATACAATGAGCTGTTCTTATCTGGGAATGGTGGGAATCCTCTCCAAATCCAGCTTTCCAGATGCCAGCCGAGGATCAATCCTGCAAACTAAGATCGAAGTCTTAGGCTTGCTATGTTATCTCTTTTCTGTACATTTAAACAGATTTTAATTTTAATTTTAAACAGATTCTAGCCTCTTGACCTCTTACCACCAAGTGAGGCCACATGAAACATTGGAAAGAAATGGACTTTGAGGAATACCCAAAGTCCCACTTCCAGCTTTGCTAGTAACTTGTTGGGTGACTTTGGCTAAGTCAACCTATTCAACCTTATTTTCTTCATCTATGAGTTGGATGTAATAAGGCAATCTACATAAGGATTTTGTTGGGAACAAATTATTTTATACACCCACACAGATAAAATATAACATCCCTTGTTCCTGAATCCACTCATTCAACAAATACTTATTAAGAATCTACTATATGCTAAACACTTTGATAGGTCCTGAGCAAAAAATATCCTGCCTTTCTGGAATTTACAGTATAGTCGGAGAAAGAGACTTGACTCTTGAATAGTAATCATGCAAATTAATATGTAATTACAATTTGTCATAAGTGCTCCAAAAGAGAGGTAGAGAATGCAGTGAAAATGTATAATGGGCACTGACATACTTGAGTAGGTCAGGGAAGTTTCCCCCAAGGAAATGGCATATGTGTAAGAATCTCAATGAATTGAACAGCCAGTGGTTGCATCAAGAGATGAGAGGTGACATTAGATAAAGGTTTTGCATAGGCTCTTCTCCTCAGGGTGGGAGGGAGAAGGCATTGTTGGAGAACTGAAAAAAAAAAAAGAAAAACTGCAGTTGGAGCAGAGAGCGCAAAGGGCAGAGAGATGGTGGGTGAGATTAGAGAGGATAGAGGTAGTCAAGGGCCACATTAAGGTAAAGTAGTTGGCCGCAGTGCTAATAGCAATGGAAAGTCATTTAAGGATGTTTAGCAATGGGGTGACATGATTAGATATCTAATTTTTTTGAAAAGATTAAGTCTGCTTTGTAGAGATATGATTGGAATGGGTATAGTGGGATTTAGGAGGGTATTGTGGAAACCTGGGCTAGTAGGAGGGTATTGTGGAAACCTGGGCTAGTGATGATCGTAATTTGAGTTAGCTTGCTTGGAGATGGAGAGAAATGAAAAGATTTGAGACAGTGTATCTGTAGTTACATGCTAAATTATTTTAGTGCACAGTTTAAATTGAACTTTTTACATAGATTTTTTTCCTGCATTACAGTTGCCTCCACCCCTTATCTGCGGCAGATAAATTCCAAGACCCCCAGTGGATGCCTGAAACTGTGGATAGTACCGAATCCTATATATACTCTGTTTTTTCCTATACATGCATATCTATGATAAAGTTTAATTGATAGATCAGGCACAGTAAGAAATTAACAACAATAACTAATAATAAAATAGACAGTTATAACAATATACTGTAATGAAAGTTATGTGAATGTGGTCTCTCTCAAAATATCTTATTGTATCAAGTTAATGCCTTTTTATCTTAATTAAGCACTTACCATGCACTGTGGCCATGACTTTTACAGTTTGAGGCAAGACAGCAAATCTAGCATGAACTTCTTTTTCTTTCTTCACAGTTTCACAGATAGATTTGTTCCTAGCGTAGATCTTAGCAACCTCAGCATATGCTTTCCTTTTCCTTATTAAATCAAGAACATTCACCTTTTCATTTAAAGGAAGCGCTTTACAGCTTTCTTTGGCTTATTTGAATTACCAGCATCACTACTCTTGTGCTTTGGGGCCATTATTAAGTAAAATAAGGGTGACTCGGACACAAGCAGTGTGATACTGTGACAGTGGATCTGATTACTGAGATGGCTACTAAATGACTAATGGACAGGATACACTGGACAGAGGGATGATTCACATCCCAGGCAGTACAGAACGGGATGGTAATTGATTTTACCATGCTACTCAGAATGGCGTGCCATTTAAACAACTTATAAGTTATTTATTTTTGGAATTTTCCATTTAATATTTTCAGACCATGATTGACCCTGTGGGTAACAGAAACCTTGGGTAAGGGGACAGTACCGTACTGGCATCATAAAATCTTGAGGGTTGGAAGAGATATTTGGTTCTTGAATGAATAACTCTGGTAGAGAAAAAGATTGAGTTGCATAACTTGCTGAGATTTGCACATCAACTCCCTTACACATTTATCTGTTGAGTGGAAATAATAAGATACTGTCATTAGACCTATGTATGGACTTAAGTGTATCATCCACTTTACATATATTAACTCATTAATTCTCACAACAAGGCTATCAGGTGCTATTATTACACACATAGATGAGAAACAGATGAGACACAGAGTTTAAGTAACTGACCAATTTCAAACAAGTAATAAATGGTAGGTCTGAGATTGGAACCCAAGAAGTTTGTTGTCAGATCCCTATGGCCAACCACAGTGGCAAACTATGACCCTTAGGCCAAATCTGGCCCATGGCTGTTTTTGTACAGCCAGCCAGAAAACTAAGGATTATTATTATTTTTTTTATTTTAAAAAAGTTTTAAAGAAGAAAGAAAAAAGGAGAATCGTGACAGAGATTGTATGTAGACCACAAAGCCTAAAATATTTACTATGTGGCCTTTTACAGGGAAAGTTTGCTGGCCCCTATACTAACCATTCCTAGGAAAATGCGTTCCTTGAATAGAAAGTTGAGCACCACTGATCCTTTCAGATGAAGGACATGTCTTTCATTAAATGAGTTACTGCAGAGTAAAGTATATACTCAGAGCTCCTTCTGTGGTAGAATTATTTTTCTTGATTTTTGCAAATTTAAAATTAAGACTGGGTGTAGGGAAAGTTTCTTGGGAAGTAGGGAGAATTATCCCTCTGAGTGAGATCAAAGGCAGCTGGGCTGGCGCTGAGTTACTGAATGTGATGCCTGTTATTAAGACAATGAATTTCAGCTGGATTTATGGGCTGATTTTTTTTTTTTTTTTTTTTTTTTTTTTTAGCAGTTTGGAGATAGGATATATTAGCCCAAAAACTTCCTGTTTTAAAGCCATGATTTGTTTTTGGAAAGAAAAATTATATCAGCTCTAAAAATTGATGAATTCTGGTATTGTATCAACAACTATTTGGAGAAAAAAAAGACTAACAATGCCATTTTTCCTCCCCAAAGCTGTAATTTCATTAGTAAGAAAGAACATAACAGGGTGTTTTTTGCCTTTCTAAATAAAAAAGATTTCGATTATTGGAGAAATTCTGTTATTCATGTAAATTTTCGTAGGGGGCTAAATATTAAGCTACTTAACAAATATTTATTAAACCTTACTATGGTGCTAGGTATTTTGAGGGACTTTGTAAATATGATTACAGAAGGTTTTTTTTTTTTGCTATGATGTGATTTTCATTTGATAAATGGTTGTTGTAATAGACCACACTCTATAGATGATTTACATGTTTCTTGCTCATGCAAACTGTATTAACTGTTTTCTAACAGAGTCAGGCAGTGGCTCTAGAGTTTATGTTTGGTCACAGTTGGGCTTCCATTTGTCTTTTCTTTGACACCATCTTAGACTGGTTTTGGTAGTGGTTGATGGGTACCCATTATTCAAGCCCATTTCTTCAATCATCTCACTTGATCCTTTTGGTTGTTGTGGGTGGATTGGGTAAGGTACTAATTATAGTTGTTTAAATTATAATATTGTCTGGTTAGAAAATTTCTGCTGTCTATTCTGTTTTTCCTTTTACTTAGATGATTCAGATTGTTGAAAAGAGTTTTATATTGAATATTTTTCTGATTGGAAGATTAGGGATTGTGCATAAAGTTGAACTCCCTTTTTTTAGTTTAGGGATTTCCAAACATATATAAATGGAACCCACTTTTAATAGTATCATACGTGGGCAGTCTTATTTACTCTTTATCTTCCTCCTCCATTGTATCCCATCTACCCCTAATATTTTAAAACAAATCACAAACACTACTTCCTTTCATTGAGTAAATACTTTATTATTTGTCTCTAAATTATAAGAAGTCTTTAAAAAATACCAATGCCATTAGCATGCTAAAAAATTAACAATAATTCCGTAATATTGACAAATACAAGTTAGTGTTCAGATTTTCCTCATTTTCTCATAAATACCCTTTAATAATTGACTTTGCAGATCAGGACCCAAATAAAGTGATGTATGTTTGGTTGAATTGTCTCTTAATTCTGGCGATATACTATAATAGTTTCCCTTTCCTTTTTTCTCTTTTGCCATCGATTCTGTAGATCAGTTGTCTTCTGTCCTTATATTTCTGATAAATTTGTGGTATAAATTTTAGTGGAATCTAAAGTATGTGTCAAATGTAGGTTAAATTTTTTGACACGCATACTTCGTAGATGGTGAACAAGTTGGACTGTTGAACTGGTTGGCAAGAACTTGTGAGTGGTGCATGTCAGCACTTTCTTCTTTTACTTCCCCCAGTTGAGTAAGATTTATTTCTCATCATAGTCACGATAGTGAATAGCAGGTAAGAAGAAACAGAAGTTTCTACGTAATGTTATTGAACAGGCCTGCCTTTGACAGAACTACTTATTTATTACTTGGTTTTGCTTTTTTGTAATTAGCAACAGTACTGAAGCAACAGGAGTCCTTATTTGGCATAGGCTTGCCAGACACAGTCAGACTACATATTTTTAGTTTTGCCTTCTGAGTCATTAGATTCCATAACATTTCTGTCTGCCCAAGGGTCTGGCCAACATTACTTTTTTTTTTTTTTTAATATCTTTATTGGAGTATAATTGCTTTACAATGCTGTGTTAGTTTGTGCTGTATAACAAAGTGAATCAGCTATATGTATACATATATTCCCATTACTTTTCCTATTAAGGATGATGAAATCCTTGCTGTTAATTTTGTACTGGAAATTATAAGTATAAAAATCCACCCAGGTAAAATCTATAAACTTTTTTTGTGTAGAAAAAGTTAAGAAGGAAAGCTATCTTGTCATTTTATTATGCAGAAAAGAGACTTAAAGAGTATTCCTTTTACTCTTATGAAATAAAATCTTGTATTGCCTATTTCAAAATTTATTGTAAATGATAAATAGGTCAAGTTTTCTTAATTGTTAAGCCCTGTTTGAAACTTCACAAATGAAATTTTGTTTTTTAAAGAATAGTTAATTGAAAAAGTACTCTTAAAATATATTTGCTTCAGCCCTGACAGCTTTAATGAAAATGACTTTTAGTTTTCCTTAAATATCTATTTCTCATAATGGTGAAAGTTATGTGAGAAATACATATTTCTAGAAAAATATCTAAGAATGTTGATATTTATTTTCATGAAAATGTTTTCCTTTTTTTGGTTGACTTGTTTGAATTTCTTTCTTTATGTGTCTTACACTTATGTATATTTTGTTTAAAGTATTTTCAAAATTTGATGATTACCTTGGGTCATATGAAATTGTTTTTAATTGATTCCTAGAATACATTAATGCTATATATTTCATTTTCAATGATTGTCTACTGTTTAAGGGATATTTAACACTGTCTTTTTTCTTATTGATAACAATCAAGTGAGAGTCAAATGATATAACTCAGTGCCTAGAAAGTTAAAAAGATGTTAATTTTGTTTTCTTAGTCCTTTGGTCCTTCTATATCCTAAGGTTAAAAAAAAATGCCCTGGCTGCTAACCTTTGGCATTTTCTGACGCACTTGTTTCTTTTATGCATTTTTCCAACATGTCTTTTCCTGATAAGCATTTTCCTTAATAGCTTCTATAGGTATTTTGAAATGACTCCTTAAATCTCTCTACTTCTGCTAAGAAGAGGTGTTTTGTTAGATTGAAAATAATAATTCATTATAAAATGGTGACTCAAAGCTGTATTTACCAGGGAAGTGCTGATTTTAGTTTCTTTTATTCTTTAAAGAAAAAACAAAGCACTGAAGGTGGTGTAAATGTGGATTTTATAGACTTCCCATATACAAACATTCATTGATAGGAGGAAAAATTAAGATTCTCTTTCTAAATATTTGTTCCCAATTCATCATAATTTATTTTAAAAAATTAGGATCAGTCTCACGATTGGATCTCTTTTTGTACATGTGCTTTGAGGAATATAATGTGCTTCTGGACTCACTGATGTGTGTAATAAATCAGTGATGGTTTATAGGTGACAGTGAACCTTGTTGGTTAGATAACATTTAGGAGGGTTTGTCTTTACAGATAAAAACTTTGTGCGTTTTATGCAAGTGTTTCTCTTAGTGTTGAAATCCTCTGTTGAGGGCATGCTTTACCTTAAAAATAAATGCACTTTTTTACCATTAAAATAATTCATTATTTGGCAGTCTGTCGTTTGGCAGTAATATAACCAATTTTAATTGCCTAGTTTTTCAACAGCTCTTTGTTTAGCCTCATGTAGATGAACAAACCAGAACATTCCCATAGGTTTAATGAGGTCTCTAATCACTGCAGTGATCTGTAAAGTGTGAGGAGTTAGCCTCTTGGTAAACTGTCTTATGTTATTCCCTCTGTCTTTGCAGATAAATTATTAGTCATAACTGTAGCAACAAAAGAAAGTGATGGATTCCATCGATTTATGCAGTCAGCCAAATACTTCAATTATACTGTGAAGGTATGATATATCTTTTAATTCATGGAGATCTTAGAATATGTGCCTGAAGTACATTTTTCATAACAACAACAATAACAACCACAACATGATCTGCAATCCCCAGAAGGATGATGAAATTGGGTTACATAATGGTGTCAGTTTACCTGTACTTGATTGTTTTAAAGATACGTTTTGGCCTTATTAATACTCTGCCACTCAGACAATAATTTCTTAATATTTGCTAATGCTTTGTGTAAACATGTTCTATAAAACAACAGAAAAATATATTTATACTTATATTTCTTTTGGGGGGTCATGTACAGGTACAACATAACTAAGATTTGACGGTAATTTTTTTCACTTACTTTGAAGAATTGTAATGGGTTTGTCCACCCTGAGAATTGGAAACATTACTGTGAAGGAGATACCTTTTCTGTTCCAGTATTGAGAGGTGCTTTTCCTGTTTTTTTATTTGTTTGTTTCAGAGGAATTTAATAACATTATAAAAGTATAAAAGGGTTTTAGAAGACTTATCTCCAGGGAAATAGCTCACTGATAAATGATCAGAGGAAACCTGGCATATTTGGTAGGACTAGTAAACTGAGCTGTGAAAGGCCTGCCTTTAAAAAAAAAAAAACAAAAAAACTTATTTATTTTCTAACAGAAATTAGGCTATGTCATCCAGGTCTTTCCCACATGCAGAGGAGAATAGGGAAATATCCCAGGTAGGAAAACAAATAAACTTAGTTCATTTACAAAACAAAACAAAACAGCAGAGCTTCCCTGGTGGCGCAGTGGTTGAGAGTCCGCCTGCCGATGCACGGGACATGGGTGCGTGCCCCGGTCCGGGAAGATCCCACATGCCACGGAGCAGCTGGGCCCGTGAGCCATGGCCGCTGAGCCTGCGCGTCCGGAGCCTGTGCTCCGCAACGGGAGAGGCCACAACAGTGAGAGGCCCGTGTACCTCAAAAAAAAAAAAAAAAGGGAGAGAAAAATTGCTTTTTTGCCTAGGGAAAAACTGAGCTATTTCAGAACACTGAGCTATTTCAGAACATAATGCACAAAAAAGATAATATTTGCTACCTAGCCACTGGAAGACTAGGTACAGATGTTAATACAGAATAACTATTAAAGAGGCTAACTTTGCTAGAAAAGAGATGTAGACGTTTAATGTAGGATAAATGAGAAATATGTTAGAGAAGTTTGTTAGAAGGGAAATATTGTAATATGCATTGATGGGGGCAATATGAAAGAAAAATCAGGGTAAAATAATGCTGAAATCCAATGAGGGGCATCTCAAGGGGAGAGTGTGGAATATTTTTTACATGTGAGGCACTGTGTTAGGACCTTCATATATGGTATGCTGTTGATTCTTTGTATAAACCATGTAAGGTAGGAATTACTTTACTTATTAGTGAGGAAAACTTGCTCCAGGGTACGCACCTGTAAGGCGTCAAATGTTGGACCCCAGCCCCGTTTGACTGACTCTGGAGTTTTGGATCCTCCTGCTGTCTTTCCATTGTGAAATGCAGTGGTTCTCAAAATGTGGACCCAGACCACCAGCATCAGCATCATCTGGGAAACAGGAATGAGGATTCTTAGGCGCAACCTCACTTACTGAATCGCATACTCTGGGAGAAGGGACCAGCAGTCTGTGTTTTAACGAACCCTCCACGTGATTCGGATGCATACCAAAGTTTGACACACAGATGCTGTGGAAAGAAAACAGAGACTAGAGCTTAATCAACACAGTGCTGCACAGAGTAGGCGCTCAGATGCACTTAGGCCCGGTATGACTGCAATATTGGAGAAGTCCAGAAGGGTTGTAGAACAGAAGTGTAACAAATCTTAGGGCCAGAGGAGGTCACTTAGGGCAAAAACAAATAACTCTATTAGAGTAGCCCCTGTATGAATCCAGATGCCCGCCACAGTTTGAGTTAACATTTATCCCTTCGGCATAAGTAGTGATGAAGTGCTCACTAGAGATTTGAGGCTGGGAACGCCACGAACTCTTGTATTTGGCTCGATGTTAAGTAAATTTGGAACTAATAATATTTTCTAAATTAATTTGATCTTTTTCTTTTGTATTTATTCTTAATTTCATTCCCCCTGAGTTTCACAAATCTTTTAGTAGATCCTTATTTTGGGAACTTCAGCCTTTGTTTTGGTGAAACTAAGATACAAGGTGTGTGTGTGTGGTGGCAGGGGGCGTAGACCTGCTTCCTGCTCCCTCCCAGCCAGGTGAGTCAGCAGGCATGTGAGTCAGCAGGCATATGATTCAGGAGGCAGCTGCTGAGGCTAAGCAGAGCTGAGAATGGCTGCAGGCTTAGCTCTGAGTAATTGTGCTTAGGCGATTTCTTGTATTGATAAATTATTAAACTTTTGAGGATAACCTAAACTTAAGATTTTTAAGGTAAAGAAGGTGACGTTTGACTTGATGCCCTCTGTGTTTCCCTGGACAACCCATCTGGTTTCAGCAGGAAAATCGCTTAAGGGCCCCAGCCAGGAATCACTCCCAACGTTCATCAGACAGATTTCCAGCCGGATTGAAAAGTGTTACGGAAAGTTTCTTCATTTTCTTTTTCATTTCAGTCTGAATAAAGAGAAATAGGATGTGAGAAATACTTTCTAGGGTTTCCCCCACCAACCCCCAGCTTCCTTGGATTAGACTCCACTTTTGAAATGGTAAAATTAGGAATGGCATTCCACAGGGTAAATAATATTGAAGAATTATGACCTAACCTAGGCATCAAACTTTTTTCTGTTTAGCATCATGATTTAGTGTAACATTAAAAGAGTGATACTGTGTTATACTGTACAAGTTGCTGGTGACTTCCAGTTTTTATAATACTATCATAATCTGAGTCTTGCCCAGGGATGAAATGTTGATTTCATTTATAGGTCCTTGGTCAAGGAAAGGAGTGGAGAGGTGGTGATGGAATTAATACTATTGGAGGGGGCCAGAAAGTGAGATTGATGAAAGAAGTCATGGAACATTATGCCAGTCAAGAGGATCTGGTTGTCTTGTTTACTGAATGGTAAGAGAAAGAACCTGTGGCTTTCTGAGTCTGTATTAAATTATTTTAAAAGAGTTGAAATTCTTATTTGTAGATTATATATTAAATTATTTTATTCACATGGGATCATTGTTTTAAAAAGTAGATGTTACTCACAATTATAAAACCATGGTCTGACGTAGTTAGGTAATATGATCAAATTTGATGAGTTACCATAAACACCAATGGGAAAACAGGGCATGAGCTAAAATTTTTGTGAAATTCATGTTTTAATCCTCACTTGAGATGGAATAAAGATCATATTGAATTTTTCTATTGAGAGAGCAACTCAGTGGATTCTGGTTGTCTGGGAGAAAATACATCATGTAAGTTATAAGTGAGAAATAAAAAAGCCTATGTTTAATAATAAAGAAAAACCTTTCTCATCTGTAAATATCTTTTTGTCTACTAAATTTGGAGTGTTCGCTGTGTCTCCATCTTCTCACATGGTTTTAATAATGTCAAGTTGTCATGAACCATTATTGGTTGCCGCCTTCTTTCTTCCATTTTCTCTACATTCTTTTTTTTTTAAAACATTTTTTTTTGGCCATGCGGAGTGTGGGGTCTTATTTCCCTGACCAGGGATTGAACCCACATCCCCTGCCTTGGAAGCGTGGAGTCTTAACCACTGGACCACCAGGGAAGTCCCCCTTCATTCCTTTTTATTTTTATTTTTTGGTCATTGGTCATCATTTTAAATCCCTTTGCATTTTCCTCTTTAACTTAGGAAAGTTATTTTATATCTCTCCCTCAATTTGAAAATCCAAAACCACAGATTATTACAGGTGAAAGTAAGAACAATGCTTTTATGCAAATGTTAAATAAAGGCAGAAATTTTGAAATGAAATGGACATACTGAAGTCCTGGTGCCACCAACACTTACAGGTTTTGAAAGGGTCCATGTACTTGCATCTTCAGAATTTCTCTACTGTCTCCTGGGAAAAAATAAAGTTCTGCTTATAGTTATTTATTCTTGCAACATGAGATGTGGTATAGATGGTGTTAGCTTGTGTACTGAGAATTTTTCTACAGAATCTATTATTATATATATTTTTTACCCTTAGAAAAAAGAGGAGGAAGTTGATAATAAACGGTTTAGATTAAATATTGAGTATGTTTGGGTTAAAATTACCATGGATTTTAAACAACTATTTTGGTCAGCTTGAACTTGCCACACCTATGTTTTGACTCTGACTTTGAGGCAAATTCTCCTTGTAGAAGTTACCACATATGAGCCAGTAATAGTTTTGGATTCCCAAACGTCTTTCTGCATTTTAGGAAGAACTCGTTTTTCTCTCCCTTTACTCTCCTATCAGACTGCCCCTCCCCGCTATCTCCCATCTAAGATTTAGGCTTGGAAGAAACTGGTTTAATAAGGGGCCAGTTTGTTTCTAATAAGAAAAGGGACACTGTGAGATATCTGAAGACTGCCTGAGGTTGCATTTGTTTATTTAGATGATACTTTAAGATCCAATGTGACAGAAAAGACAACAATAAAATTTTAATGGAAGGTCCAGTGTGTGCCAGGGCACTGTTAGTATTTGGGATTTATCAGTGAACCAAAGATTAAGTTTCTTGACAACTCCCTCGGTGAGAACAGCCAGCTAACTGAAAACATGCAGGCCCAACTCAGCCAAGCCCTTGTCTAGGAAGAAGCGTTAACATTTTCTCTGTCATCCCCACCTGCCATATCTGTCCTCCTGGAGAAACCTAGGGATAATGAATAAGTAACCAAGATAAAGAAGGATGGACAACTGGTGCCACTTTAGAGCTCTTTTCTCTTCTTTTTTTTTTTTTTTTAAACAACACCCTTTTAAAAAAGTACTGTGTACAAGTAATCAATACAGTAGAAATTGTGGGTAATCCAAGGTCTAGGAGAAATGAATTAGACTGTAAATTATTTGAAATAGGAAAACCATTTTGCAACAATATTGCTAATCTCCTAATTAAGCTTACCTCTGGTTAAGGCTACAGTTCAGAATTTATTGTAATTTTAATAAATCAAACAAATTCCTACTTCTTATATGATTTTTTTAAAGGACAGTTTAACTGTACTAAGTAGTTTTATGGAAGCATAGGTTGCTACTATATGAAAAAATACCAAGATTTATGTACTTAATAGTTTAAATAGTATTTTTTTAAAAAAACAGCTTTGTTGAGGTAGAATTTATATACTGTGACACACTTATTTTAAGTGAAAAATTCAACAATTTTTATTAAATTTACAGAGTCATGCAGTTATCTTCATTATTCAATTTTAGAACATTTCCAATAACCCACAGTGATTCCTTGTGCTCATTTAGATAGGCTTTTGTGAATTAACTTGGAAGCAATCTTACAACATCGTTTCCATGGGAATATATATTGTAAACTGACTTTTGGATGAACTTTTAAAATTAGAGACTGGGTGTTTATAAATATACTCTGTAAGTTAAGATTTATCATGTTTATTTCAGATAAAAATATTTTGCAAGGGTTTGGGTTCTACTTAAAACAAAATGAAAACTGAAGCTCTCCATATGAGAAAGTACCACAGAATTTTTTTCAAGTTATTTCATACTGCAATGTGTGTGTGCGCATGTGCGTGTGCATATGTGTTTTATTGCAATTAAAAAAGTTTGTAAAGTTGACAATCTCCCTTTAATTAGAACAACCACCAGTAAATATAATGGATTTAATGACTTTCATGGACAAAGCGTGATGTGTTCTTTTGAAATAGGCTCATAAAGATTTTGGGGACAAATATTGTAACATGATAGCTGAAGATTCCCTATGGATTAAAATTATAATGATTTTATAATTCACCTGGGTCAAGGTAGCTGAACATTTTGAATTTATAATAAGGTACTTTGCATTACTTTTAGAATTACCTAGTAAAACATGTATTTCTTTTAGTCTAGTCACATTGAAGACATATGGTCAGACCTAATTATTATTACATAGTGGGCAGTTGTTTTTGTTTTTTTTTTTTTAAGGATAATACATAGGCCAATATATAACAAAAGGTGTTTAAGTTATTGTGAGTAAATTCGATACATACTGAATATTCCCACAAACTTGTTCTGTGCTGGGTACAGTAAAACATAAACCAGCAGAGTCCAGACCTTGAAGTAAGTATGTTGTAGAATACTTTTGAGTATCAGATAAATAATAAAAACGTTGGTCATTTGTTTTATTCGTTTTCTTTTAGGCTAAAGAAAATTCTTTAGAATAAAAGTAGTTAGAAATACAGTTGGTGTGATTATTTGAGTTTGAATTTGGACGGAGCAGAAATTTATATTTTTTTGGCGGCACTGAATGTAACACCATTAAATAGAATACAGATGTGCTTTGTTTTGAAAGATTCCCAATATATGAAATAATTGAAAGACGTATTTGGTGGTGGTTCTTGGCCTCACCAAAAGGAGTATTTCCTCTCTGAAAATACCTACCCAAGAATTTTGCTATATAGCAACTCCCCAGTTCATTAAAGTATAGCAACTCCCCAGTTCATTAAAGTATCTGTTTAAAGATGACTAGCTCTATGACTTTGAGGTAAGATAAGGGAATTGACTTTGTAATTTATAGGCTCTTGCTAACTAATGATAGCAGTAAGGTAGACTGAATTTTTTAAAAACTAGAATGGTAGTCAATGTCACAATATAAAAATAAAGTTGATATTGAATTAAAATGAATGTAAAGTAGGGCTTCCCTGGTGGCGCAGTGGTTGAGAGTTCACCTGCCGATGCAGGGGACATGGGTTCGTGCCCCGGTCCGGGAAGATCCCACACGCCGCGGAGCGGCTGGCCCCGTGAGCCATGGCCGCTGAGCCTGCGCATCCGGAGCCTGTGCTCCACAACGGGAGAGGCCACAACAGTGAGAGGCCCGCATACCGCAAAAAAAAAAAATAAAAAATAAAAAATAAATAAATATAAAGTAAAGCTGATATTATAGTAGTTTTCTGGGTGGCTGTGTTCTGGGAGATTGATCCAGCAAATACTGGTTGAAAATTGAGGGATAGTCTTAGTTACAGAAATCTTTGCTGTTAGTGTATATGCCTCATCTCACTTTGATTGTATATTGCTAGCTTTTGTTCACTTTTCATGTTGAATTGTAATTGTTTTTATGCTTCAGACAGTGAAGCTTAGAGCTGTACCTGATTTACATATCGTCAGGGTAAATAGCAAGGAATCAATAAATACTAGGTAACAGTATATTGCATTAAAAGACGGAGAAACATCTTGAAAGAGGCAGAAATATGGTGGGTGTTTTGAGACTATTTTTAAAGATTTTTTTCTTCATTCATTTGGAGAAATAAAGTGACTTAAAGGCAGGAAAGCATCCACATTCTCTAAATCTCAAAGATAGAAATTATGTTAAAAATTGATTTTTGCTTAGAAACAATGAAAATGCTGCTGCTGCTTCTTTTGGTCTTTCCCATGTCAACCAATGTTTTTTTCTTTTAACTTCTAATTAAATATTAGAAGTGACATCAGTGAGCATATTTTTCACTTTGCATTCAGAATACATGTCTTGAGCAGAAGCTTTGACCCAGGTATTGAACTTAACGCTATAGAAAAAGAGATCGACACAGATCCCACCCTCAAGGAATTCTCGTATTATACTAATTCTGCAAACAAAACTGAACCAATCAAATTTAGAAGAAAAATGTGTGTCTTCAAAAAAAACTTGAATGTTGGCATAATCTCTTTAGAATCATTTACTTTAGAAAACTGTGAAAGATTATGTTTTATTTGATCATTTTGCTAATTGTGAAAATATTTTTATGATTTTGTTGTTATTAAGCAGTATAATTTATATATATTAATTCTACAGGGGACCAGATCCCATCTTATTTTATTCTATGAAATAAACATTTTATACCTCTCATAATTTAGGTTACATTCCCAATATGCCTACATTTTGTATTGTCTTACATAGTTTATACAGAAGGCAGAGTGAAAATTTTCTAAAAGCAAAGCTTTTTAAGAATGATGGCTGGGCTTCCCTGGTGGCGCAGTGGTTGAGAGTCCGCTTGCCGATTCAGGGGACGTGGGTTCGTGCCCCGGTCCGGGAAGATCCCACATGCCGCGGAGCGGCTGGGCCCGTGAGCCATGGCCGCTGAGCCTGCGCGTCCGGAGCCTGTGCTCCGCAACGGGAGAGGCCACAGCAGTGAGAGGCCTGCGTACCGCAAAAAAAAAAAAAAAAAAAAGAATGATGGCTAAAATTTTAACTAACTATGGCAGATTTATTTGATGGACTTCTTTTTGGCAGTGAGGACAGCTTAAGTGTGCAGACACAAAGAACCTAGTCATTAGTGATGGACAACATTTCATTATATTAGTATGAAAGAAAGCCAGAACACATCAGAGTTTTCAGTTTCTACACTGCTTTTTAATTTCTTCCCTTTTTTTTGAAGGAAAGGTTGAAATCCTTAGCTGACACTTAGACATATGCAGTGCCTTAAGGCTCCTCCATGGTAGTGTGAAGTATGATTAGGAATTATGTAGGAAATGAGTGACATTTTTTCAAATTGTTCAAATGTTCTTATCAGTGTTTACTGAGTATATTGGTGGGTATGTTGAAATAAGGAAGAAGCAGATTGTATACAAAAGAAGCATTGGTGGTTTATATATATCTAGATAAATGGTAGTAATTTGTCTACTTTTTGTGTCTGTATGTGTGTGTGTGTATATATATATATATAAATTTTCCCCCAAACCAGATTATCCTCTCCTTGAATCTTGTTTTTTTTGAGTAAACATATATTAAGCATCTGTTATTGTGTAAAATATGGTGCTAGCTGCTGTGGCTGGATCAGGGAGGTGACTGGGACAGAATTTTTGCCCCCTGGATACATTTTTCTATCCATAGGTTTGTATATGTTGTATCTGGCATGCTGTAGCTACGTCATAATAAATGCTGGGGATTAAAAAAATGCTTCTTGATTTCTTCATTGATTCAATGAATGTTTATTGTGCACCAAATAGTTATCCGATTTGAAAGTTCTAGTGTTGCAGAGATAAGTTTAACTATCATTTAAAATTAGAGGGAGATTTTCATTTCACCATTTATTTTACAATAAAGAGACTGATCCAGAAACACCAAGTGATAAGGACAGTTAGCTAGCAGCTTGGGCAGTTTGAGGTCTTTGCCACATTCTCTCCTTGGCTGCCCTCTCTGCTAGTGTTACTCCAGCACAAGGCTACTCTCAGGAAACTGTCTGGAGAAAATGACCCTCCACCTAGCCAGTGTCCTTATTTGGCTCCTACCTCTATCCAGCCTCAGTAAAAATTCTATATTCAGAAAATGAAATTATATACCATTTGGAGGAAAACTCCCCCAAGTAATAGTTTTTAAAACCCACTTTATCTGAACTAATTTCTTCCCCGTCCTTCAAAATTTCTGCAATAAATTTAATCATTTCCATTGTGATTTCATTGTAATCTATTCTGCAAGTTCAGTTGGGTGGACATTTCCAACTGTTTTTTCCTTTAGGTATGTGTGGGGGGAGAGTGGTTGCATAATATTGGTTTATGGCATTAATTAGCTATGAAAATATAGATACGTGTTTAAGGTGAAGACATGAAGGACCTAGAGTCTGTCATACAGAGGGAAGTAAGTCAGAAAGAGAAAAACAAATACCGTATGCTAACACATATATATGGAATCTAAAAAAAAAAAAAAAAGGGTTCTGAAGAACCTAGGGGCAGGACAGGAATAAAGATGCAGATGTAGAGAATGGACTTGAGGACATGGGGAGGGGAAGGGTAAGCTGGGACAAAGCGAGAGAGTGGCATGGACATACATACACTACCAAACGTAAAATAGATAGCTAGTAGGAAGCAGCCACGTAGCACAGGGAGATCAACTTGGTGCTTTGTGACCACCTAGAGGGGTGGGATAGGGAGGGTGGGAGGGAGGGAGATGCAAGAGGGAGGGGATATGGGGATATAAGTATATGTATAGCTGATTCACTTTGTTATAAAGCAGAAACTAACACACCATTGAAAAGCAATTATACTCCAATAAAGATGTATAAAAAAAATAAAGACAGAATTATCAGGTGTGTTGCTGCTTGCTTGCTTCAGTTTCATTAGCTTTTAAGCTTTTAAACACTAGCTGCTAATAGTTTGGGTGATTATAACTTTTGGCTTAAGTTTATATCAGTGGCGAGGAGCAAATAAATACGCTTAAGGAACACTTCTGTTGCTTTCTTCTCTGGCTCCCCAGTAGGGGGAATATACAGATGAATAAAGTCGTGGATCTGAAGGAAGACCATGCAGTCTAGTATAAACAGGCAATCCCAGCATGAAGAGTAGAAGAGAAAACATTCTGTGAAAAAGGAGAGGAAAAGAGCTGTGGAGGTTAAGAGGAAGGAAACGGTCTTTTACATTTATGCTGCTCAAGTAGAGGTTTGTAGAGGAGGTGACCTTTGAAATGGGCCTTGAGGGTGAGTGGTTTGGACATGATTGGGAAAAGACGTGTTAAGCAGACAAAACATCATGATTAAAGATGTGAGGACAGATCAAATAATTCAGTGTGACATCAGAACAGGTTATTTAACGGAACGTTATTAATGTGAGACTGATTCATTTAGATTTTATTTTACAGGCCAGGCTTTGGTAAACTATGGACTGGCCCAGGCTCTTTTTTGTAAATAGCTCTATTGGAGCACAGCTGTGCTCAATTATTTGCATATTGTCTATGGCTGTTTTGTACCACAATGGCAGAGTTGAGTCATTCAGCAGAGACCATGTTGCCCTCAAAGCCTAAGGTATTTTCTGTGAAAGGCTAGATAGTAAATATTTGCTGAGTCCTGCTTTAGACCATAGCAGAGAACCACCGATTCAGTCAGGGGACTGGCACGGAATAGTTTTCAGGAGAGTTTGTCAGACAGTCCTTGTTAGAAGTGGGGAGGAAGGTGGGTGATGTGGAGGCTTGTAGGGTGTTTGAATTAATCTAGTCCAGTGACTTCTAGTGGGAGTAGAGAGGCTTTAAATTCTACATAGATTAAGTAGATGGAATCAATGGGATCTGGAAAAAGATTTGATGAGAGAAGCCTTTGAAAGGGAGGAGGGAAGGCTGAGTGAAAGATTTTCAGCTTGGGTGACTGTATGGTTGCTGGTGCCACAGAAACAGGGAGCACAGAAGGACAAACACTTGTAAAAGTTTCAATGACCTGTTAGAGGTAGAACACTGACGTGTCTGCTAGAGGACTCAATATGGCCACATGAGGTTTCTACCTTATGGTTTTTGCAGGACCCAGGAATATTTACCACAGTTAGCTGTGGAAAGTTTTATTTTATTCTTCATATTTAAATGGACCGATTTACTATGAGAATTATTTTTAAGACTGTTGTGCATTTTTTAGAAAGTTTGAGCTTTTGGGTTGTTGTGGCTAAAATAATTTTAAGTAGAAAACCTTTCTTGCTCTTTGAAAAGTTAAATTGGTTCAAAGAACTTTCCTGAAGTACTTAAACACAGAAACAACAGTGCTACTAGAAGAAAAGGGGAACATTTCAGCAACCTTCAATTTTTATTCAAAGTCACATCCTCATTTGAATTACATGAAGATAATTTTTGCCTTTTACATTTTGCTTTACAGGAATTGCTTTCTGTTTATAAAGGTAATGCCTGCTTATAGAATATTAAATTATAAGAGCACAAGTTGCTAACACTCCTTCTCAAGCTACTGACGTCTGCTAATAGTTTGAGCTATACTGTGGAGATACTATGTCCTTCGCTGGGATTACAAAGACAAAACAATCACTTTGCCGACTGTGCATTTATAGCTTTGAATACATGATGCTACCTACAAAATATCTGAATCAATTTGGTCCAAGTCTCCAATCATATGATTCTCTGACATAATGAACTCTCTTCATCCATCTCTCCAGACAATGTGTTGGTGTTCCTCTGCAACTTGCCATGCGGTCTCTGCCTCAGAGGGTTTGCTTTGCTTGCCTCACCGCTCATGGCTCACTTACGCGTAAAACTGGTCTTATTTCCTAATCTTCAATATTAAAAACAAATTATATCCGTGACTAGTAGTCTTGAGGAAAATATCCCTGTTAGAAGAGATAGGATTATCCTAGGAGACAAAAATCTAAAGTGATCATACTGATGAAATCAGTTGTACTTATAAGAAAAAAAGAAACTTGTGGTATTTATGTAAATATCATTTTGTGAAGTCAGATTAATTCAGTTTTGTAAATAAACAGGGAGGGAAGAGTTGGCTTGAGGTTTTAGTCAGAACAAATTTATTCTGATTTAAAATTTATCTTAAAATGTATGTGTATTTGGCTAAAAATAAAGTTGTTTAAAACTACAGACTGGTGTAAACTTAAAAGTGAGTTTTTCTCCTACCTCTTGTTTCATCAGTCCCTTTCCTATAGTAACAATAATGTTAATTTTGTTAACTGTTTTGAGAGATTATAATGTGTCAAGTATTGTTCTTACTTTTTTATTTTTAACAATAACTTGATGAGATAGGTACTACTTCCCCCCTCATTTTATACTTAAAGAAACTAAAACATAAAGAGTTTAAATTACTAACTTGTCTGTGGTTACTCAGATAGCAAGTGACAGAGCTGGAATTAGAAACCCAACTGGCAGACTTCAAATTGTACGCACTGAGTCACTTTATGATTATGTTATTAATAGTATTAAAATTTTCCTGCCCATTGATCCTAGAAGAAAGAAAAAACTATATGCCAAAAAGTGTATCTATGTATACATATATCAATATATGTTTTAATTTTGAAGTTATTTTTTTGTAACTGAAATAAAAAGCAATGATAAAATTTAAATTCTCGAGAACAATTGAAAATGAAAAAAATAGTCTATCTCTCTGACTCCAACTTTACGTTTACTATTTTTTAAAAAATTGGCTAGGCATAATTACTAAATTTAGTTGCACATTAGCAACATTTTAATCCTCTTTTTTTTAGGAAAAAAAAGATTGAGAAATGGACTATCTGGTGAGGGCGTGTATACTTGTGAAGTCTGGTTCTTTAAAGGGAAAAAAGAGACAGGAATCAGAGGGTAGGCAGCTTCCTTTTTAAAGCACAAGACCTGGAGACTGCAGGAACACACCAGTCCCACTCACACTCCGTTGGACAGACTTGGTCATGTGGCCACATGGCTTCAGAGTAATCTTTAGCCATGTGCCTGGTTATCATGAGGGATTCCATTATTAAAATAAAGGCATAGGAATGTCTTTGGGGGCATATGGGGGTCAGTTAGCATCTCTGCCATAAGTGTAAACTTACGCTTTTCTCGCTAAGCTAATTTTTTAAAGTTTCGTTGGATTTTTACTTTTATAGAGATGAGAAATAGTCTTTTATTTTGATAAAATAATTCATATATAGAAAGTTATTAAATGTTGCCTGATGCATTATGACTGTCCTAGCATATTAACAAACTCCTTGAGAGCAAGTCTGGCAAAGGCATGTGGAACAGCCTCCTTACTCCCCAATTCAGATATCACAGCAGTGCATTTGGACTATTGGCTATTAGAAAGACCTGGTGCTGAATTAAAGAGCATTAGTGGGACTTCCCTGGTGGTGCAGTGGATAAGACACCACACTCCCAATGCAGGGGGCCCGGGTTCGATCCCTGTTCAGGGAACTAGATCCCACATGCATGCCGCAACTAAGGAGCCTGCATGCTGCAACTAAGGAGCTGGCGAGCTGCAACTATGGAGCCTGCCTGCCGCAACTAAGACCTGGCGCAACCAAATAAATAGTAAAAATTAAAAAAATAAATAAAATTAAAAAAAAAAAAGAGCATTAGTTTACTTTTCTTGTTTGCCACCTGGGATGTCAAGTCATTAAATTATTATCTTTGGAAACCTTTGATTTTGAGGTACTCTGATGTTAAAAAAAGTTGCAAAAGAAATTGTAGTTGTAGCAAGAATTATAAGAATTATTCTAAGAATTATAATAATTTCATATTATAAGTCATTGTGATTCTGTGGATGAACTATGAGGAATAAAGTCCCCAGAAAAATCAGTGAAACTATAAATTTCATTTTTTACATATTTTTTCAAGTGTATTGAGCTTTAAAAAATGCACTTGTCCATATACTTTTATTTTCAGATTTCAGGCTAAATCGTGATTCAAATATAAATTTATATTGATGACATTTAGTAGGTAAACACATTTTGTCAAAGATAAAGAAATCTTCAGAAATTGTAATGGATGGGTACAAATTAGATAGAAACATTAGACAGTTACAATGGCAGCTTCTGTCAATGATTGTGTTTATATTATGTTATACAGCAAGTTACTGATTTTTAACATTTCAACACTGTTTTAGAATTTTGATTTTGGAGAGTAAGTGATTATTGAAAAAGATTAATGCTAAATAAAAAGCTGTCTTTTATTTGGATTTCATTTGCCAATGTAATGTAAACACTAGTAATTTAATACAATCCATATAGTTTAAGCTGAGGGAAGCTTGTTTGGTTTACTCTGTAAATAGTTGGTATTAATCCTGTGTTGGATTCTAAATTCTGACTTTTGTTAGAGACTGTTTCTTGGTTTATATGTCTAAATTCTGGCAACTATATTTTAAAACTTCTTTTTTCCCTCATCAAACAGCTTTAATGTTATATTTGCTGGTGGTCCAGAAGAAGTTCTAAAAAAGTTCCAAAAGTCAAACCACAAAGTGGTCTTTGCAGCAGATGGAATTCTGTGGCCGGATAAAAGACTAGCAGACAAGTATCCCATTGTGCACATTGGGAAACGCTACCTGAATTCGGGAGGTGGGTAAGGTGCTGGAAGAAAAGAGTAATGCAAGTCATAGTAAATTATAAATATTGATGAAACAACTTTTTTAAAAATATGTAACTGTAGACATGAGGTTTGAAATAACCATTATCTTCTTTTCCGAAGGGAAAATTATATCAGTTTAAAATCCAGGGCTTCCCTGGTGGCGCAGTGGTTGGGAGTCCGCCTGCCGATGCGGGGGACGCGGGTTTGTGACCCGGTCCGGGAGGATCCCGCATGCCGCGGGGCGGTTGGGCCCGTGGGCCATGGCCGCGGGGCCTGCGCGTCCGGAGCCTGTGCTCCGTGACGGGAGAGGCCGCAGCAGTGAGAGGCCCGCGTGTCGCAAAAAAAAAAAAAAAAAAAAATCCACAGTGCATTTTATAGTTGACAAAGCATTTTTTCATCTATTATATCATATGATACTCCTAACAACACTAGGCGGTGTAAATGTTATTATTTCTGCATTTTAAGTGAGAAAACCCATGTCTCCCCGATTTAAGTGACTTTTCTTAGAGACATTTAGTTATTAAAGGAAAAACAACAGGGATCCATGTCTTCTGACTGTAATTTCATTAAGAATTTTCTGGCTCTAGAATAATGGGTTTAGTAAATTCCCTTACTTAGGAAAAAGTGCAAGTTATACTCATGTAGCTTTAAAAAATAGACATTACTTAATTTTATCTATATTTTAAATATATTGGAGTAAATTATTTATCTTGAAATCCCTAGTCAAAAAAAAATTCAACGTTGAGTGTCTAGGTGTACTTTAAGTACTGCATTAGCTATGCCACCATAGATTAAAGGAACAAACTATCACATTTCCCTCTTTCCTTCAAAAAATAAAATAAAATTTGACTTTGGACCTTATTATAACTCCAAAATGTTTTCCTTAGATTGTGAATAATATAAACACATGGCCAGAAGACATGGCTGTAGGATGGGGGACATGTCAAAGAAACAAGTTGGGTGGAAATTGCAAGCCACACTGGGAAAACAGATTTTGGGGTAATTTATATATAATAACTGACTGTATTCAGGTCAGTTCAAATAAGTGCTGCTTGAGATATCATCATGTCTGGAATCTAGACTTTGATCAGTTACTTTTGTCAACGAAACTTTCAGCAAGTAATTCCCTTTCTCTGAGATGCCACAATTACAGCCGTACTCACCTGCCTTTTACTTCAGCAACCCATTTCCATATGGTACCTTGGAACTTTGTCAACCCAGATAAATATCACATTTTTGAAACCTCAAATCCCAGTGTGTACTACCTAGTTTCAGCTCACTTTTTCTCTTCATCTCCATATGTTTTTAAAAAGTTCATAGTTTTGGGGATCTCCTGACCATTCTATTTTTCTCCTAATTTATCTACCACCTTTGGATTTTACTTCAATATTCAAGACAGAACCCAGGGTTTCTCATATTGGTCCCTTTGTCCTCAGTATTTTAGCATTCCTTCCTCTTAGATTTACAGTAGAGATGGCTGCCCACTCTTGACTTCTCTGAGCAATTGAATTGGGAGTGAGTACACCTTCCATCTCCAGCTGTCAGACCCTCAGTGACACATGGCTAACCTTTTAACTTATCCTAAGCCCTAGGTAGTTTAAGAGCCGCTTAGCTATGGAACTCTGAGATAAGTTTTACTTTGTATTTATTAGTTTTTCTAAACATGTAGAGCGAAATACATCATATGTAAATGTATCTAGATAACGATATATCTACGCCAGAATGTGAATCTCAAACAGATGCACAATACTGTGGAAACAGCAAAAAACTAGCGAGTGCCTTTGTGAGCAAGTTTAATTAAGGAGGTGTTTATATGTGGGAAAGTGATCGTACAAGGACATCAAAACGTCATCCTTATGCCCTCTGTAGTCAAAATAATTAAAGAAATGCTAGAAAATCTAAGTATGTTCAATAAAAGTTTGTGTAAGTTTGTGAATGATATATTGAGAGTTATTTAAGAGACATGAGTTTTGTTTGTGGGTACCTCATTTGGTTAAAAAAAATCTTTATCGTGGAGAGTAAACATGTTTCCTTATGAGGAAAATTGCATAATATTAGAAACTTAATTCTTTTGAAATGATATGACAGTTTCATAGAAAAATGTAAATCATACAATATATATCACATACTATGAAAATAGATGTAATTCCTTTTCACTTTTTAGGACACTTGGGATTTATGAAACAGATAAGGATACATAGTTTTTGAAAAACAGTCATATAAACCATTGGAAAATATCATGTGTTCCTTCTTGAATATGTTTTTTATCACAAAAGATTGGTTATAAGAATTAAGAAATACATCTTTTTCAGTGTTCTGGAATTTTTTTATTTGGCAAAAATGACACAAAAAAATGAGCCACCAGTGATTGATTTAGTCATGTTTTCATTTTGTCTTGTTTTCTCTAGTTAGCAATCATATTCCTTGACCTATTTCTTTTAATTCTTTTATTCCTATGAGGACATTTTAATTTTGAGGGTAACAAACTAGGTTTCCTTTCGATTCACAGGAATAAAATTGGTCCTTTTTAAAAAGCACTGCACGTCAATGAAGCATAGCAGTTTGGCTGCATTTCTGAAATTCAGGGGAAGACTCAAACACAGGAAAAATGAGCCTGTTTTCCGTGTCTTTTACAGACAGCTGTTGTTGGCATATTTAACGCTTATGCCCTAAGGCCAAGGTGAACAATCCAATTTTAGACTTCCTTTCTCCAGACCATGACACACAAAACCCAGCCAGAAAATGGTTTAGCAAACACACTACTGACTAGCTCAGTGAAGGAAAAATTCCCCAAATATCCTAGATATAAAATTTCTTTGGGATGTTTGCAGTCCGTGACATATCCAACATTCCTTTGATTGCGTACTAACATTAAAATCACTGTAGTAGAGTTGTTTTTTTTTCCCCAGAAACAGTGAATCCTTTACAAAGGATCTAGGAACAGCATTTTAGAAGGTCAGAAAGAAAATTCTTCTGTCTAATTCTAATTTTTTCCTAGTAACTCTTTTTTTCCCTTACAAGCATTCTAAAACATTAGTTCTCCCTCTTGTGTCAATTAATTTGGGGAATACGTTTATTCAAAGAGTCTTTGATTTTGCAATTGGTAGTAAAAACTTCCTCTCTTGTAGTTTATATATGGAAACAAAGGATACCCAATAACTCATATTTCTGTCATGGTGAGCTATGAAATTCAAAATTAAGGATTAGGACTAATAGCTTTACAAATCTGTGCGACTGGTCTATAAAATTAACATAGACATGAGTTTCGGTCTTTGAATTCTGAATCTTCTATTCTTTCTCTTTTGTATTGCAGGATTTATTGGTTATGCTCCATATATCAACCGTATAGTTCAACAGTGGAATCTCCAGGATAATGATGATGATCAGTTATTTTATACTAAAATTTACATTGATCCATTGAAGAGGGTAGGTAATAGCTCTCACTTTCAGTGTAACTTCCTTGTTGAAATGGCTACTGGTGCTCCAGCCATTGCATCCATATTCTGGGCAGTTAACAGGCAGAATAGTAAATAAAGGGCCATTTCAGTTGTGTCAATGCTCTCTAAGTAGCTTATCTAGAAGTCTTACAAAATACTTTCTCATACTTTTCTTTGACCAGAGCATATTTATTTGACCACATAAAATATGCAAAGGAGTTTTGTTCTTTATTTCAAGTACATGTGTCCTACTAAAAATCTGAATTCTCTTATTAACGGGAGAAATGTTGGGGACAATAGCAGCCTGCCGTAAACCCTAAGGACAATATTTCTGACTGGTTTAAATGAAACTTTGGAGAAAAGTAAAAACAAAGTTCTCTAATTTGATAATATTTTTAGTATATTCAACTAGTTTAAGTTAATGTTTCATAAGTTTACTATGTATAACCAGTACAGTTCTAAAATTTACTGAATTGTGTATTTCTAGGTGCTGTCATTAGGAAACATAAGTGTTTTTTTATGTATATTTTACAGTGAGTTTGCAACTGTAGCTGCTGCTTTTTCTTAGATAAATACTCCAGTTATCTATATATTTTCATTAGATACTTCTTAAGAAACTGTATTCTTTAAATGTTTGTTTTTCTTCTCTCCAGTTTTTTACTGTCTCTACGTGCCTGGCACTGCCAGCCTGAGGACTTGGTTTCTAATCCAAGAGCAGAAACCTACTCTTGGCATGAGTGCTAGCCCATGCAGCTTGATGCTTGTCTTTCTGAGTGTAATTCAACAGTGAAAGTGCTCTGAGTCTTATTTAATTGTTTTTGCTTTAGGATGCTTCCTCTGAAATATCACTGCTGGGTCTGTAATATTTTTTGTTGTGTAAATCCTATTTAAGTTTTTCTCTAAGCGTAAGATTTTATCTGGTTAGCATGTGTCTTAGTCTGCTTGGTTTACCATAACAAAATATCATAGACTGGGTGGCTAAAATAACAGAACTTTATTTTCTCACCATTCTGGAGGCTAGAAGTCTGAGATCACGGTGCCTGAATGGTTGGTTTCTGGTGAGAGCTCTCTTCCTGGCTTATAGACGGCAGCCACCTTCTTGCTGAGAGACAAGAGAGACAGAGACAGAGGGAGGGTTAGGGCTTGAACATAGGAATTTTGAGGGAACACAAAAATTCAATCCATAACAGCGTGCAAAGACAATTTTAGGAGTATTATTATGACAGAGCAATGTAGCTGAAAAACTACATTGAGAATAGGATTTGTAAAGCAGATTAATCTTTATGATTAGGTTGATTAATTATAAACCTACTGTAGCAGTCAGAGAGGTTATGCTGCATAATAATAATCCCCAACCTCAACAGCTTAACATAACAGGGGTCTTTCTGAAGAAGGTTGCTATAATAATTTATGTATAGGATCTTTAAATTCCCTAAAAAAACAAACTATATTAACATGATAGTGTTGTTTGCTGTTTTTATTGTCATTTTTAATATTTTTTCTATTCTCATTTTTAGGAAGCTCTTAACATCACACTGGATCACAAATGCAAAATTTTCCAGACCTTAAATGGAGCTGTAGGTATGCTTCCTAAATACTGGGTTGCTCATGTGTGCAAATGAACACCTGTGTTTTCAACTGTCTGTCTTTTGTTACATTCATTTGGGGCTATGACTAAGATTGACGTGTAGGTATTGCAGCTTTTAAAAAACATTGTACTCAAGCTGAGCTTGATATAAATACGTTCAGTTAAAATCATTTCCTAAGAATAGTACAAAGAGATGCTTCTGCCCTTAGGTAACTTAGACTTTAGTATCTCACCATCTGGGGACTGTAGATATAGTTTTGAATTAATTACACTTTGTTATTACACGGTTTTCAGTATCAGATCTTTACATTGTGAGTTACTCAGGAGTATTAGAGTATTTTAACCTAGGTTAAAGGTAACTGGTAACGAGACATGTACACTGTGGAGTGAGTGTGTGTGTGTGTGTGTGTGTGTGCATGCCTATATGTGTTTTCCTGATAGACATGTATCTTGATAAAAATACATTAACACATTAAATTTAATTAATTGATACATTAAAAATAAACATACATTAATGCATTAATATTTCAGAAATTAAAAATACATTGCAGTTCAGTACAGTTCTTCAAGGCAGTTCATAAGTAAAAACATTCTTAGAATGGAAGGCATTTAGTTTGGAGTGCTCTGGAAATGTGAGGAAAGGAACTTGAAAACAAAACAAAAAATGTTTCTGCTCCCATGTGACTTTTATATTCCTGGAATTTATATTAGGCCTGATTTTCAAGAACTGGAAATACTATCAGTGATGGCCAGTTGTAGAAACCTAGCTTATGCCTGGCAGTTTTCTATTTGCCATACATATATTGTTATTATCTTTATAATAACCTAGAAAAGCAGGCAAGAATCCCATTTTATAGATGAATAAATTGAGACAGTAATTTAACTCATCTGGGATTATGTCACTCTCAAAAGGCAGAGGCAGTATTGCAAAGATGCTTTCCTTCCACCAAGACCCCTTGGTGTCTTAGCACCTCAGTTTGCCAGCACCAGGTTGGAGAAAGTCAGGTGCTCAGAATCCATGTGTGTGTCAGTGTTGTCCTTCATTTTGGATATCTGCTGACTTGGAGCAGGCCAAGTCTCCAAAAGTGTAGCACATGGAATAGCATGCATGAGAAATTTTATAACAAAAACAAGATGTATAGATAGATAGATAGATATACATGTATATGTATATATGAATACATACACACACATTTTAAATTACTAAAATCTGTCTTTTTAACCCAGATGAAGTTGTTCTGAAATTTGAAAATGGCAAAGCCAGAGCTAAGAATGTGTTTTATGAAACATTACCAGTGGCAATTAATGGAAATGGACCCACCAAGGTGAGTCACAGTGACCATTCTCTGTTTCCTTATTTCTTGGAGATAGATTATGGAGCAATATATAGAATGACTTCTTCTCCTCCCCCTTTCTCTCCTTCCCCTCCTTCTTTAATATCTTTAAGAGGCTTGGTAAACAACAAGATCCTACTGTATAGCACAGGAACCTGTATTCAATATCCTGTGATAAACCATAATGGAAAAGAATATTTTAAAAAAAGAATGTTTCTATGTGTATAACTGAGTCACTTTGCTGTACAGCAGAGATTGGTACAACATTGTAAATCAAGTACACTTCAATAAAAAGAAATTTTAAAATATCTTTAAGAGGTTTTATTTTGGTGCCGACAATTTACTAGTTTCATCTTTTACACAGTGTATTATCTAGTTTCATTTAGATTAATCAAACTGATGATTTTTCCTCAGCAGATGGATAACTTTCTATTCTATTTGTAGCACATTTCAGTTTAGTGTTTAATGTAACAGCTTCCTTGAGAGTGAGCCACATTTCCCTCATACAGAGTAGCCTCTCTGAATAAGAAATGTTGAGGTTTGTAAGGGATCATTTGTTTCACCTGAGTCACCGTTGTCAAAGTTAATAGCTCTCTTAACGTTGGGGTGTAACGGTAGGTCCAGAATGCTTCCTCTTGCACTTATTCTATAACAAGGTTGATGGATTATAGTTGACAAAGATATAATTTGTCTAATGAAATTTTATGTGCTTTTGGAACATGTATAATTGAGCTTGCTGACAGTGTTACTGACTGCAAAATTTGTAATAAGATTGTATCGCCGGAACCTAATTAAAATAGAAAATGAATTGTTATATATACATATAAGTATATATACACGTATATACACACACATATATCACACAAACATACACATATATGTTTAGTAATACAGTGCTTAAAACAATGTTCTGAGATAATAAGATGATGCCTGGCTTACTCATAAATACCTAGAAAAGAGATTACCAGATAAATTTGCATTGTGGGAAGAGAGGATGGGGAGATGGGGTCTGCTGTTTCAGTGGAGTGAGTAGCCTGAATTCCAATAAAAGCTATCTGCATGGGAAGACATTCAAGGAAAAGCCCACACTGGCAGCTTTTCCACCATAAAAATGGAGGAAGTAGATTCCCCTTCTCTAGTTAATCTTTCCACCTTGCTTTTCATCCCATTCCAGCCCTCCTACAGAGCCTTCCCAGTGGGCTCCTTTTTCTGTCTGGTAGCAGTTTTCCCAGCTCTAAGTCTCATCAGCATTTTAAAGACCCTCAAGCCTTTCTTATCCTAGAAACCCAGCCAACACAAACTACAACATCCTTTTCAATCTACCTTGCCTCCCAGCCTGCCTGTCTTTTTCCCTCCCCTTCACAGCCACACTCTTTAAAGTAGAGACGACTCACTGCTACCACTATTCCTCTTCCCATCACCCCCAGGAATGGCTCCTGTCAAGGTCTGTTGTGACATCCTTGTTGAGTAGCAGACACTCATCAGCCCTCATTTCTCTTTCATCCAAAGATAACATTTGATGATGTTCATCCCATTTGGTCCAATTTGAAATACTTCCCTTTGCTTCCATGATGCTCTGCTGGTTTCTCTAATAATTTTCTGGCCTTTTCAGTCTCTCTCTTTCTCTTTCTTTTTTTAATATACATGTTTAAAATTTAACACTCTGTGTGTGTAGGGGGTTTCAGGGGTTGGGTGATCCTCTTCCTGCATTGTTGTTGTTTTTTTTAAACATCTTTATTTGACGTATAATTGCTTTACAATGGTGTGTTAGTTTCTGCTTTATAACAAAGTGAGTCAGTTATACATATACATATGTTCCCATATCTCTTCCGTCTTGCATCTCCCTCCCTCCCACCCTCCCTATCCCACCCCTCCACGCGGTCACAAAGCACCGAGCTGATCTCCCTGTGCTATGCGGCTGCTTCCCACTAGCTATCTACCTTATGTTTGGTAGTGTATATATGTCCATGCCACTCTCTCGCTTTGTCACAGCTCACCCTTCCCCCTCCGCATATCCTCAAGTCCATTCTCTAGTAGGTCTCCTGCATTGTTTTAGTTAAGTGTTCTGCAGGTGTCTGTCTGAGACATCTTTCTTTTTCCCAGCTACATGCATTCTTAGGTAATCTGCTTCATTCCCAAGTCAGCAGCGCTGATTATTTTCAAATCCTTGCTGTAGCATCTATCTTTCCTGAGCTGTGGGTGTGAATACCCAGTTGTTGGATTTATCTGTGTGTCATACAAGACCTGGAGGTCAGAACCTTCAGCTCTGCCTCTCCTTCCACCCACTTGATTAACCAGAACCTGGGTTTTGTTTTGACCGTATTTACCTCCCATTCCCAATCCAAAAGACATCCTTTCTAACTCCCATGCATGGTGGTTTGTCTAATTTGCTTAGAGTCAAGAGCAACCTCCTTAGTTCAGGCCACCTGCAACCTCCCACCAGTAGCAATCACCCACTAGCAGTCTGGAACTTGACTATTCTGCTGAAGCAGAAACCCAGTTACATTACTCACCTGTGTTATGCCCTCTATAGACTTAGGTATGAAGTTCCACATTCTCAACTTGGTTATTTTTTTGTTTTTAATTTTGCTTCTGGTTTAGGGGTCCCAAGTCTACCATCCTATCTACTCCCCCACTCCTGATACTGTAATATCTATACAGAATATCTCATTCTCAATTCTCTCCCTCAGCTCCTGCCATACTGAGTTAATTTGAACTTTGTAAATGTTTCATGTGTCCTCTGTCTGCAAGTCTTCTGTACATGCATTTCACTCATTCTGGAGTTCTCTGACCTAATTCCCACTTGCTGTACCCATCTATCAGTGCTGTTCATCTTTTACGTGTCAACTTTGCTTTAACTCCTTAAGTCTCCTGAATGCCTTTATAATATCTGGAACTTTGTCCATCACAGAACATAATACCACACGTTGAACAGGGATGGAACTGAACTTTTTTTTTTTCGTCTCTCACTGGATCTTTAGCCTAGGAATTACAGAAATCATATCTATCCTGTTCACTTTTTGTTTTGCCAGGGTCCAGCACATATATTAGCCTTTCAATAAATTGTGATTGAATGTCAGAGTCTATAAATAATCTAATGACCTAGCATTATTCTTGGGAATGGTGAGGTAGATTTTCTTCTGGCAGGGCAAAATAGTCATAAAATTTCTGTGGGTTCCTGTAACTGTACCTAGGCAGATAAATGGACTTTTACAACTGGACATCTATAACTAAATAGTGTGCTATTTCTCCTTGGTAATGTAATATTTTAATGAAATTTAAATGTCTTTAAAGAGGGTGCTTGGTCACAATTTAGTTATTGTGAGTGAGGCCTGATATTCAGTGATTCCATTGTTTTCACCAATTTTTTCCAAATTTCCAGGATAATGCTGATAGGAGTTTTACAAAGCGATTGAAAGACTTCTCATAAGAAAAGAAGCTCTAGTCCTCAGTCATTTAGAAAGACCTGTGTGTACTAAGAAATTTTAAGTCTTCCAAGAAACATTTTCAGTTTGGGCTATCACTGTTTCTGGCATTTCAAGCAGTATGATGATCCTATTATATTTTCTGTGACATGATTTTATCATTCTATTTGGCAGTAAAAATGCAGTAATTTTTTATTGTAAAAATTATGTTTGGTATAATATAAAATTTGAGAAAGGATTATATAAATAAGCATTCAACTAATGCTAATACTTTAGGAATATGTTAAAGTTAAATAATATCATATTTTCCTCTGTGTTCAGGATAATGAGGAAAGAAAGCAGATTACTCATTTTAGGTATACCCTTTTTATTTAACCATCATAAAAGATGAAAGGATTTTTATATGATATTTTGTAATTTAACTTATTATTTTATTTACTAAGAGATGATTATAATGTCAGTAAGTCATAACCTTCATGCGAATGTTAATATTTAAGCCATTTTTTTCATTTAAAAGTATACGTAGTCTGAAAAAAATATACATAATCTATAAATGATAAATTGTTTATAATGTGTTTATAGACAAAAGTATGTAAAGGTGAGTTTATTTCTTAGTTACTTTCTCTAAATCTCATGCTATTAGGAATAACAACTTTTAAATTATAAACAGTTTTAAAAATCAAGTATAATCCCACTACCTTCTCATATTGTTTTCATTCATAGTTGCTTTCAGTATTTATGTCCTTGTGGTATATAGATATGAGTATTAATATTTTTCATTTGTTTTCATAATGGTGTATAAACAATTTTGTGCTTTTTAATTACCATTTTATTTGAAATACGTTTTTAATTCTACATAATTATTTTCATACTTGTCTAGATAGAATGTAATATAAATCAGCTTTTAGATAGAAACCATGACTTCTGGTTTGAAATTTTACTTTTTATTCTTGAAACTTATTTACTGTTAGTAACACATCATACGATTTGAATATTTGAACACCTAACTTTTTCTTTTAAATATCAGTCATTATGAGATTGGTAGTATTTTTTTAACATCTTTATTGGAGTATAATTACTTTACAAGGGTGTGTTAGTTTTTGCTTTATGACAAAGTGAATCAGTTATACATATACATATGTTCCCATATCTCTTCCCTCTTGCATCTCCCTCCCTCCCACGCTTCCTATCCCACCCCTCTAGGTGGTAACAAACCACCAAACTGATCTCCCTATGCTATGCAGCTGCTTCCCACTGGCTATCTATTTGACGTTTGGTAGTGTATATATGTCCATGCCACTCTCTCACTTTATCACAGCTTACCCTTCCCCCTCCCCATATCCTCAAGTCCATTCTCTAGTAAGTCTGTGTCTTTATTCCCGTCTTACCCTTAGGTTCTTCATGACCTTTTTTTTTTTCTTCTTCTTAGATTCCATATATATATGTTAGCATACGGTATTTGTTTTTCTCTGACTTACTTCACTCTGTATGACAGACTTTATGTCCATCCACCTCACTACAAATAACTCAATTTCATTTCCTTTTATGCCTGAGTAATATTCCATTGTATATATGTGCCACATCTTCTTTATCCATTCATCCGATGATGGACACTTAGGTTGCTTCCATCTCCTGCTATTGTAAATAGAGCTGCAATGAAAATTTTGGTACATGACTCTATTTGAATTACGGTTTTCTCAGGGTATATGCCAGGTAGTGGAATTGCTGGGTCGTATGGTAGTTCTATTTGTAGTTTTTAAATATAATTTAATATAGATTTGTAGTTTTTAAATATAATTTAATATAGATCCATTGATCTATATTTCTGTTTTTGTGCCAGTACGAAACTGTCTTGATTACTGTAGCTTTGTAGTATAGTCTGAAGTCAGGGAACCTGATTCCTCCAGCTCCATTTTTCGTTCTCAAGATTGCTTTGGCTATTCAGGGTCTTTTGTGTTTCCATACAAATTGTGAAATTTTTTGTTCTAGTTCTGTGAAAAATACCAGTGGTAGTGTGATAGGGATTGCATTGAAGCTGTAGATTGCTTTGGGTAGTAGAGCCATTTTCACAATGTTGATTCTTCCAATCCAAGAACATGGTATATCTCTCCTTCTATTTGTATCATCTTTAATTTCTTTCATCACTGTCTTATAATTTTCCGCATACAGGTCTTTTGTCTCCTTAGGTAGGTTTATTCCTAGATATTTTATTCTTTTTGTTGCAGTGGTAAATTGGAGTGTTTTCTTGATTTCACTTTCAGATTTTCCATCATTAGTGTATAGGAATGCCAGAGATTTCTGTGCATTAATTTTGTATCCTGCTACTTTACCAAATTCATTGATTAGCTCTAGTAGTTTTCTGGTAGCATCTTTGGGATTCTCTATGTATAGCATCATGTCATCTGCAAACAGTGACAGCTTTACTTCTTCTTTTCTGATTTGGATTCCTTTTATTTCTTTTTCTTCTTGATTGCTGTGGCTAAAACTTTCACAACTATGTTGAATAAGAGTGGTGAGGGGGAGAACCTTGTCTTGTTCCTGATCTTAGTGGAAATGCTTTCAGTTTTTCACCATTGAGGACGATGTTGGCTGTGGGTTTGTCCTATATGGCCTTTATTATGTTGAGGAAAGTTCCCTCTATGCCTACTTTCTGCAGGGTTTTTATCATAAATCGGTGTTGAATTTTGTCGAAAGCTTTCTCTGCATCTATTGAGATGACCATATGGTTTTTATCCTTCAATTTGTTAATATGGTGTATCACATTGATTGATATGCATATATTGAAGAATCCTTGCATTCCTGGAATAAACCCCACTTGATCATGGTGTATAATCCTTTTAATGTGCTGTTGGATTCTGTTTCCTAGCATTTTGTTGAGGATTTTTGGATCTATGTTCATCAGTGATATTGGCCTGTAGTTTTCTTTCTTTATGACATCCTTGTCTGGTTTTGGTATCAGGGTGATGGTGGCCTCGTAGAATGAGTTTGGGAGTGTTCCTCCCTCTGCTATATTTCGGAAGAGTTTGAGAAGGATAGGTGTTAGCTCTTCTCTAAATGTTTGATAGAATTCGCCTGTGAAGCCATCTGGTCCTGGGCTTTTGTTAGTTGGAAGATTTTTAATCACAGTCTCAATTTCAGTGCTTGTGATTGGTCTGTTCATATTTTATATTTCTTCCTGGTTCAGTCTTGGCAGGTTGTGCATTTCTAAGAATTTGTCCATTTCTTCCAGGTTGTCCATTTTATTGGCATAGAGTTGCTTGTAGTAGTCTCTCATAATGTTTTGTATTTCTGCAGTGTCAGTTGTTACTTCTCCTTTTTCATTTCTAATTCTGTTGATTTGAGTCCTCTCCCTTTTTTTCTTGATGAGTCTGGCTAATGGTTTATCAATTTTGTTTATCTTCTCAAAGAACCACCTTTTAGTTTTATTGATCTTTCCAATCGTTTCCTTCATTTCTTTTTCATTTATTTCTGATCTGATCTTTATGATTTCTTTCCTTCTGCTAACTTTTGGGTTTTTTTGTTCTTCTTTCTCTAATTGCTTTAGGTGCAAGGTTAGGTTGTTCATTTGAGATGTTTCCTGTTTCTTAAGGTAGGATTGTATTGCTATACACTTTCCTCATAGAACTGCTTTTGCTGCATCCTATAGGTTTTGGGTCGTCGTGTCTCCATTGTCATTTGTTTCTCAGTATTTTTTGATTTCCTCTTTGATTTCTTCAGTGATCACTTCATTATTAAGTAGTGTATTGTTTAGCCTCCATATGTTTGTATTCTTTGCAGATCTTTTCCTGTATTGATACCTAATCTCATAGCGTTGTGGTCGGAAAAGATAGTTGAAACAATTTCAGTTTTCTTAAATTTACCAAGGCTTGACTTGTGACCCAAGATATGATCTATCCTGGAGAATGTTCCATGAGCACTTGAGAAAAATGTGTATTCTATTGTTTTTGGATGGAATGTCCTATAAATATCAATTAAGTCCATCTTGTTTAATGTGTCATTTAAAGCTTGTGTTTTCTTATTTATTTTCATTTTGGATGATCTGTCCATTGGTGAAAGTGGGGTGTTAAAGTCCCCTACTATGTATATGTTACTGTCAATTTCCCCTTTTATGACTGTTAGTATTTGCCTTAGGTATTGAGGTGCTCCTATGTTGGGTGTGTAAATATTTGCAATTGTTATATCTTCTTCTTGGATTGATCCCTTGATCATTATGTAGTGTCCTTCTTTGTCTCTTGTAATAGTCTTTATTTTAAAGTCTATTTTGTCTGATATGAGAATTGCTACTCCAGCTTTCTTTTGATTTGCATTTGCATGGAATATCTTTTTCCGTCCCCTCACTTTCAGTCAGTATGTGTCCCGAGGTTTTAAGTGGGTCTCTTGTAGACAGCATATATATGGGTCTTGTTTGTGTATCCATTCAGCCAGTCTGTGTCTTTTGGTGGGAGCATTTAATCCATTTACATTTAAGGTAATTATCGATATGTATGTTCCTATTCCCATTTTCTTAATTGTTTTGGGTTTGTTATCCTAAGTCTTCTCCTTCTCTTGTGTTTCCTGCCTAGAGTAGATCCTTTAGTATTTGTTGTAAAGCTGGTTTGGTGGTGCTGAACTCTCTCAGCTTTTGCTTGTCTGTAAAGGTTTTAATTTCTCCATCAAATCTGAATGAGATCCTTGCTGGGTAGAGTAATCTTGGTTGTAGGTTTTTCTCCTTTATCACTTTAAATATGTCCTGCCACTCCCTTCTGGCTTGCAGAGTTTCTGCTGAAAGATCAGCTGTTAACCTTATGGGGATTCCCTTGTGTGTTATTTGTTGTTTTTCCCTTGCTGCTTTTAATATGTTTTCTTTGTATTTAATTTTTGATAGTTTGATTAATATGTGTCTTGGCATGTTTCTCCTTGGATTTATCCTTATGGGACTCTTTGTGCTTCCTGGACTTGATTAACTATTTCCTTTCCCTTATTAGGGAAGTTTTCAAGTATAATCTCTTCAAATATTTTCTCAGTCCCTTTCTTTTTCTCTTCTTCTTCTGGGGCCCCTATAATTCGAATGTTGATGCATTTAATGTTGTTCCAGAGGTCTCTGAGAGTGTCCTCAGTTCTTTTTATTCTTTTTTCTTTATTCTGCTCTGCAGTAGTTATTTCCACTATTTTATCTTCCTGGTCACTTATCCATTCTTCTGCCTCAGTTATTCCGCTATTGATCCCTTCTAGAGTATTTTTTATTTCATTTATTGTGTTGTTCATCATTGCTTGTTTCCTCTTTAGTTCTTCTAGGTCCTTGATAAATGTTTCTTGCATTTTCTCTATTCTATTTCCAAGATTTTGGATCATCTTTTTTATCATTATTCTGAATTCTTTTTCAGGTAGACTGCCTATTTCCTTTTCATTTGTTAGATCTGGTGGGTTTTTGCCTTGCTCCTTCATCTGCTGTGTGCTTCTCTGTCTTTTCATTTTGCTTATCTTACTATGTTTGGGTTTTCCTTTTTGCAGGCTGCTGGTTCGTATTCCTGTTGTTTTTGGTGTCTGTCCCCAGTGCCTAATGTTGGTGCAGTGGGTTGTGTAGGCTTCCTGGTGGAGGGGACTAGTGCCTGTGTTTTGGTGGATGAGGCTTGATTTTGTCTTTCTGGTGGGCAGGTTCACGTCTGGTGGTGTGTTTTTTGGGTTGTCTGTGGCCTTATTATGATTTTAGGCAGCCTCTCTGCTAATGGGTTGTGTTGTGTTCCTGTCTTGCTAGTTGTTTGGCATAGGGTGTCCAGCAGTGTAGCTTGCTGGTCATTGACTGAAGCCAGGTGTTGGTGTTGAGATGGAGATCTCTGGGACATTTTCGCTGTTTGATATTACATGGAGCTGGGAGGTCTGTTGTGGACCAGTGTCCTGAAGTTGGCTCTCCCACCTCAGAGGCACAGCACTGACTCCTGGCTTCAGCACCAAGAGCCTTTCATCCACACGGCTCAGAATAAAAGGGAGAAAAAGTAGAAAGAAAGAAAGAAAGAAAGAGGATAAAATAAAATAAAGTAAGATAAAATAAAATAAAGGTATTAAAATAAAAAATAATTATTAAGAAATAAATTTTTTTTAAAGTTAAAAAGAAAAAAGGAACCGACGGACAGAACCCTAGGACAAATGGTGAAAGCAAAGCTACACAGACAAAATCTCACACCGAAGCATACACATACACACTCAAAAAAGAGGACAAGGGGAAAAAATAATATATGTTGCTCTCAAAGTCCACCTCCTCAATTTGGGATGATTTGTTGTCTATTCAGGTATTCCACATATGCAGGGTACATCTAGTTGATTGTGGAGCTTTAATCCGCTGCTTCTGAGGCTGTTGGGAGAGATTTCCCTTTCTCTTCTTTGTTCTCACAGCTCCCAGTGGCTCAGCTTTGGATTTGGCCCCGCCTCTGCGTGTAGGTCGCAGGAGGGCTTCTGTTCTTCGCTCAGACAGGACAGGGTTAAAGGAATAGCTGATTTGGGGGCTCTGGCTCACTTAGGCCCTGGGGAGGGAAGGGTACGGATGCGGGGCGAGCCTACGGCTGCAGAGGCCGGCGTGATGTTGCACCAGCCTGAGGCGCACTGTGCGTTCTCCTGAGGGAGTTGTCCCTGGATCCCGGGACCCTGGCAGTGGCGGGCTGCACAGGCTCCTGGGAGGGGAGGTGTGTGGAGAGTGACCTGTTCTCGCACACAGGCTTCTTGGTGGCGGCAGCAGCAGCCTTAGCGTCTCATGCCCGTCTCTGGGGTCCGCGCTCTTAGCCGCGGCTCGCGCCTGTCTCTGGAGTTCCTTTAAGCAGCGCTCTTAATCCCCTCTTCTCGGGCACCAGGAAACAAAGAGGGAAGAAAAAGTCTCTTACCTCTTTGGCAGGTCCAGACTTTTTCCCTGGACTCCCTCCTTGCTAGCCGTGGCGCACTAACCCCTTCAGGCTGTGTTCTCGCTGCCAGTCCTCTATTGGTAGTATTTTTATACAAACACGTTAAATGTAAGAAGAGCACATCACCTAATTTGCACATGAAAACAAGTCATTTCTGAAACGAATTTGATTTACAATCTAAATAGGGATCATAATTTTGTGCATATAAACCTCAGTGCTTGGGTCACTATGACCTTGAATAATTGGATGAGTTGAAAAAAATAAAGAAAAAAGTAAGAAAGAAAAGATTCAGTTGGAAAAGTTTCTCTGCCAATGACATGACATCACCCTTGGAACCATTTTGATATTGTGAAAAAAGGATCAGGAAAGTACTACCACCTCGTAGCTGGGGACTGCCCATAACAGCCTAACTACATAAACAGTTTTCTGTACTTTCCAAAGCTGCCAGCATAAATGTCTGAGATTTTTAATGAAGAAAACAGACGTAAATGGAGGGTGGTGGTGATGGTAACCTCTGCCTGTGTGATGAGAGATCTAAAAGAGGGAGGTTTCCAGTCTTAATTATCTATGAAAATCAAATTTAGGTGAAAAGTAGAAAAGTTATAATATAGTTTTAATTCTGAGAAAACTAAATGTAATGCCTTCTATGCTGTAACCTTTTAAAAAAGAGATTGATCATTTTCATATTCACACAGGGATCCTAAGAGACAGATCAATAATTCATGAAATAAATATTTATTTCTTATGAGATTTCTGAGATGAGGAAAGTGCCAATGTTTATATATAGATGGGAATTCTAGATATGTCCAACTCTGTGGGGGATTTTTTTTCTTTCTTTTAAAAAAATTCTTTCCCAGGATATATAAAACACTAGCCTTTAAAAAATTTCTCACTAGCCTTTTAAAAAATTCCTGTTAGAAATAATGCTTAAAGAATCCATTTTCGCATGGACCTTTTTATTTTCTTCAAAACCATAATATTATATAGAACATGAATGATTAAATTAATGTTTGCACTTTAGTTTGACAACAGTAAAATTTTTGTTTTTGTTATAGAGGCATATTCAGATGACCACATTGACTCTTGAAATGTCATTAATGAATGTCATAACTACATATTTCCTGCCTTGTATTGAATAATTTGTTTCCTGAATTATGTAGTTCAATAAGGATGTGAATGAGTTATCTTTTCCACGTCTTATGATTGTGCTGTACAGAATAATGGAACTGTCTACAATATCTGTAAAACACAAAGGTTTTCTCATTGTAATTAATACGGTACTTGTTTCAATAGCATTTGCTTCAGTTTTTTTTTTTTTTTTTTTTTTTTGATTTTAATTTTTTTATTTGTTTAGATTACTAAAAGTGGAATCCATAGGCCAATGATTTTACAGATTTTAAGGATCTCAATAGTACATATTACAGAATTACATTCCACAAACATCATAGGAACTTTGACTTTTAGCACAAGTGTATAAGAGCACTCATAGGCAAAACATAGCATTTTATTATAATTAAATTTCTTTATTCACTCTTGATATGATATAAAATTTATAGGACAATCTGTTTTTCACACACACACATATATGTGTGTATGCATGCTTTAAATCATTGTATGGTTTATTAGCATGTTGTCCTTGAAAAAATCCACACTCAATATTGCCACAATTTTCTCTACCTAGTTGGGTGAAGCTGACCCTTTATTACAGGACTTAATGGAATTTAAACAGTATAGAACAAGAAAATTCTAGGTACATTACAGATCCAGAAAGTAACATTCAATATTTCAAGAAAATTCTCTGAACTTTTATGAGTTGCAACTTTAAAAGAATGTTTCTTAAAGATGTTTTCATTTAATCCTTACCATAAACTCTAGAATATTAATTCATATTCTATAAAATGTAAACAGGATCCGAAAATGATGCAGACTTAATTGGAAGACAGATTTTTTTCCCCCAGCTTAATCATCCACGTTTGTGGACAGCACTGGTATAAGACACTCCATGATAGTAATGTTTAAGGATGTCTCCCTCTCCAGTGACATTCCAGTGTTGTAAAGTTACAGCTTTCTATGTAACCTCCTTGGAGAAAATTTGCTTAAGTTCCAGAATAAAAATAAGGTCACTCTCCAGAGTGGAGAATAGGTCACTAAAATTAAGGTTTCCTAATTTCATAGTTTTTCTCCTATAATGCAGCATACTGCATGTGCACTCAAGTCACCTTTTGGGATTTGGGGGCTCAGGGAACATTCTTTTTTTTTTTTTTTAACATCTTTATTGGGGTATAATTGCTTTACAATGGTGTGTTAGTTTCTGCTTTATAACAAAGTGAATCAGTCATACATAAACCTATGTTCCCATATGTCTTCCCTGTTGCGTCTCCCTCCCTCCCACCCTCCCCATCCCACCCCTCCAGGCTGTCACAAAGCACCGAGCCAATATCCCTGTGCCATGCGGCTGCTTCCCACTAGCTATCTACCTTACTGCGTTTGTTAGTGTGTATATGCCCATGACTCTCTCTCGCCCTGTCACAGCTCACCCTTCCCCCTCCCCATAACCTCAAGTCCGTTCTCTAAGAGGTCTGCGTCTTTATTCCTGCTTTACCCCTAGGTTCTTCATGACATTTTTTTCTTAAATTCCATATATATGTGTTAGCATACGGTATTTGTCTTTTTCCTTCTGACTTACTTCACTCTGTATGACAGACTCTAGGTCCATCCACCTCATTACAAATAGCTCAATTTCGTTTCTTTTTATGGCTGAGTAATATTCCATTGTATATATGTGCCACATCTTCTTTATCCATTCATCCGATGACGGGCACTTAGGTTGTTTCCATCTCCGGGCTATTGTAAATAGAGCTGCAATGAACATTTTGGTACATGACTCTTTTTGAATTTTGGTTTTCTCAGGGTATATGCCCAGTAGTGGGATTGCTGGGTCATATGGTAGTTCTATTTGTAGTTTTTTAAGGAACCTCCATACTGTTCTCCATAGTGGCTGAACCAATTCACATTCCCACCAGCAGTGCAAGAGTGTTCCCTTTTCTCCACACCCTCTCCAGCATTTATTGTTTCTAGATTTTTTGATGATGGCCATTCTGACTGGTGTGAGATGATATCTCATTGTAGTTTTGATTTGCATTTCTCTAATGATTAATGATGTTGAGCATTCTTTCATGTGTTTGTTGGCAGTTTGTATATCTTCTTTGGAGAAATGTCTATTTAGGTCTTCTGCCCATTTTTGGATTGGGTTGTTTGTTTTCTTGTTATTGAGCTGCATGAGCTGCTTGTAAATTTTGGAGATTAATCCTTTGTCGGTTGCTTCATTTGCAAATATTTTCTCCCATTCTGAGGGTTGTCTTTTGGTCTTGTTTACGGTTTCCTTTGCTGTGCAAAAGCTTTGAAGTTTCATTAGGTCCCATTTGTTTATTTTTGTTTTTATTTCCATTACTCTAGGAGGTGGGTCAGAAAGGATCTTGCTTTGATTTATGTCATAGAGTGTTCTGCCTATGTTTTCCTCTAAGAGTTTGATAGTTTCTGGCCTTACATTTAGGTCTTTAATCCATTTTGAGCTTATTTTTGTGTATGGTGTTAGGGAGTGATCTAATCTCATACTTTTACATGTACCTGTCCAGTTTTCCCAGCACCACTTATTGAAGAGGCTGTCCTTTCTCCATTGTACATTACTGCCACCTTTATCAAAGATAAGGTGTCCATATGTGCATGGGTTTATCTCTGGGCTTTCTATCCTGTTCCATTGATCTATATTTCTGTTTTTGTGCCAGTACCATACCGTCTTGATGACTGTAGCTTTGTAGTATAGTCTGAAGTCAGGGAGCCTGATTCCTCCAGTTCCTTCTTTCGTTCTCAAGATTGCTTTGGCTATTCGGGGTCTTTTGTGTTTCCATACAAATTGTGAAAGTTTTTGTTCTAGTTCTGTGAAAAATGCCAGTGGTAGTTTGATAGGGATTGCATTGAATCTGTAGATTGCTTTGGGTAGTAGAGTCATTTTCACAATGTTGATTCTTCCAATCCAAGAACATGGTATATCTCTCCATCTATTTATATCATCTTTAATTTCTTTCATCAGTGTCTTATAATTTTCTGCATACAGGTCTTTTGTCTCCTTAGGTAGGTTTATTCCTAGATATTTTATTCTTTTTGTTGCAATGGTAAATGGGAGTGTTTTCTTGATTTCACTTTCAGATTTTTCATCATTAGTATATAGGAATGCCAGAGATTTCTGTGCATTAATTTTGTATCCTGCCACTTTACCAAATTCATTGATTAGCTCTAGTAGTTTTCTGGTAGCATCTTTAGGGTTCTCTATGTATAGGATCATGTCATCTGCAAACAGTGACAGCTTTACTTCTTCTTTTCCAATTTGGATTCCTTTTATTTCCTTTTCTTCTCTGATTGCTGTGGCTAAAACTTCCAAAACAATGTTGAATAATAGTGGTGAGAGTGGGCAACCTTGTCTTGTTCCTGATCTTAGTGGAAATGCTTTCAGTTTTTCACCATTGAGGATGATGTTTGCTGTGGGCTTGTCATATATGGCCTTTATTATGTTGAGGAAAGTTCCCTCTATGCCTACTTTCTGCAGGGTTTTTATCATAAATGGGTGTTGAATTTTGTCAAAAGCTTTCTCTGCATCTATTGAGATGATCATATGGTTTTTCTCCTTCAATTTGTTAATATGGTTTATCACATTGATAGATTTGCGTATATTGAAGAATCCTTGCATTCCTGGAATAAACCCCACTTGATCATGGTGTATGATCCTTTTAATGTGCTGTTGGATTCTGTTTGCTAGTATTTTGTTGAGGATTTTTGCATCTATGTTCATCAGTGATATTGGCCTGTAGTTTTCTTTCTTTGTGACATCCTTGTCTGGTTTTGGTATCAAGGTGATGGTGGCCTCGTAGAAGGAGTTAGGGAGTGGTCCTCCCTCTGCTATATTTTGGAAGAGTTTGAGAAGGATAGGTGTTAGCTCTTCTCTAAATGTTTGATAGAATTCGCCTGTGAAGCCATCTGGTCCTGGGCTTTTTTTTGTTGGAAGATTTTTAATCACAGTTTCAATTTCAGTGCTTGTGATTGGTCTGTTCATATTTTCTATTTCTTCCTGATTCAGTCTTGGCAGGTTGTGCATTTCTAAGAATTTGTCCATTTCTTCCAGATTGTCCATTTTATTGGCATAGAGTTGCTTGTAGTAATCTCTCATGATCTCTTTTATCTCTGCAGTGTCAGTTGTTACCTCTCCTTTTTCATTTCTAATTCTATTGATTTGAGTCTTCTCCCTTTTTTTCTTGATGAGTCTGGCTAGTGGTTTATCTATTTTGTTTATCTTCTCAAAGAACCAGCTTTTAGTTTTATTGATCTTTGCTATTGTTTCCTTCATTTCTTTTTCATTTATTTCTGATCTGATTTTTATGATTTCTTTCCTTCTGCTAGCTTTGGGGTTTTTTTGTTCTTCTTTCTCTAATTGCTTGAGGTGCAAGGTTAGGTTGTTTATTCGAGATGTTTCCTGCTTCTTAAGGTGGGCTTGTATTGCTATAAACTTCCCCCTTAGAACTGCTTTTGCTGCATCCCACAGGTTTTGGGTCGTTGTGTCTCCATTGTCATTTGTTTCTAGGTATTTTTTGATTTCCTCTTTGATTTCTTCAGTGATCTCTTCATTATTAAGTAGTGTATTGTTTAGCCTCCATGTGTTTGTATTTTTTACAGATCTTTTCCTGTAATTGATATCTAGTCTCATGGCGTTGTGGTCAGAAAAGATACTTGATACAATTTCAATTTTCTTAAATTTACCAAGGCTTGATTTGTGACCTAAGATATGATCTATCCTGGAGAATGTTCCATGAGCACTTGAGAAAAATGTGTATTCTGTTGTTTTTGGATGGAGTGTCCTATAAATATCAATTAAGTCCATCTTGTTTAATGTATCATTTAAAGCTTGTGTTTCCTTATTTATTTTCATTTTGGATGATCTGTCCATGGGTGAAAGTGGGGTGTTTAAGTCCCCTACTATGAATGTGTTACTGTCGATTTCCCCTTTTATGGCTGTTAGTATTTGCCTTATGTACTGAGGTGCTCCTATGTTGGGTGCATAAATATTTACAATTGTTATATCTTCTTCTTGGATCGATCCTTTGATCATTATGTAGTGTCCTTCTTTGTCTCTTTTAATAGTCCTTATTTTAAAGTCTATTTTGTCTGATATGAGAATTGCTACTCCAGCTTTCTTTTGGCTTCCATTTGCATGGAATATCTTTTTCCATCCCCTTACTTTCAGTCTGTATGTGTCTCTAGGTCTGAAGTGGGTCTCTTGTAGACAGCATATATAAGGGTCTTGTTTTTGTATCCATTCAGCTAATCTGTGTCTTTTGGTGGGAGCATTTAGTCCATTTACATTTAAGGTAATTATTGATATGTATGTTCCTATTCCCATTTTCTAAATTGTTTTGGGTTCGTTATTATAGGTCTTTTCCTTCTCTTGTGTTTCTTGCCTAGAGAAGATCCTTTAGCATTTGTTGTAAAGCTGGTTTGGTGGTGCTGAACTCTCTCAGCTTTTGCTTGTCTGTAAAGGTTTTAATTTCTCCATCAAATCTGAATGAGATCCTTGCTGGGTAGAGTAGTCTTGGCTGCAGGTTTTTCTCCTTCATCACTTTCAGTATGTCCTGCCACTCCCTTCTGGCTTGTAGGGTTTCTGCTGAGAGATCAGCTGTTAACCTTATGGGGATTCCCTTATGTGTTATTTGTTGTTTTTCCCTTGCTGCTTTTAATATGCTTTCTTTGTATTTAATTTTTGACAGTTTGATTAATATGTGTCTTGGCGTATTTCTCCTTGTATTTATCTTGTATGGGACTCTCTGTGCTTCCTGGACTTGATTAACTATTTCCTTTCCCATATTAGGGAAGTTTTCAACTATAATCTCTTCAAATATTTTCTCAGTCCCTTTCTTTTTCTCTTCTTCTTCTGGAACCCCTATAATTCGAATGTTGGTGCGTTTAATGTTGTCCCAGAGGTCTCTGAGACTGTCCTCAGTTCTTTTCATTCTTTTTTCTTTATTCTGCTCTGCAGTAGTTATTTCCACTATTTTATCTTCCAGGTCACTTATCCGTTCTTCTGCCTCAGTTATTCTGCTATTGATCCCATCTAGAGTACTTTTAATTTCATTTATTGTGTTGTTCATCGTTGCTTGTTTCATCTTTAGTTCTTCTAGGTCCTTGTTAACTGATTCTTGCATTTTGTCCAATCTATTGTCCATTCTATCTCCAAGATTTCGGATCAACCTTACTATCATTATTCTGAATTCTCTTTCAGGTAGACTCCCTATTTCCTCTTCATTTGTTAGGTCTGGTGCATTTTTATCTTGCTCCTTTATCTGCTGTGTGTTTTTCTGTCTTCTCATTTTGCTTATCTTACTGTGTTTGGGGTCTCCTTTTTGCAGGCTGCAGGTTTGTGGTTCCTCCTGTTTTTGATGTCTGTCTCTAGTGGCTAAGGTTGGTTCAGTGGGTTGTGTAGGCTTCCTGGTGGAGGGGGCTAGTGCCTGTGTTGTGGTGGATGAGGCTGGATCTTGTCTCTCTAGTGGTCAGGTTCACGTCTGGTGGTGTGTTTGGGGGTGTCTGTGGCCTTATTATGATTTTAGGCAGCCTCTCTGCTAATGGGTGGGGTTGTGTTCCTGTTTTGCTAGTTGTTTGGCATAGGTTTTCCAGCACTGTGGCTTGCTGGTCGTTGAGTGAAGCTGGGTGCTGGTGTTAAGATGGAGGTCTCTGGGAGATTTTCGCTGTTTGATATTATGTGGAGCTGGGAGGTCTCTTGTTGATCAGTGTCCTGAAGTTGGCTCTCCTACCTCAGAGGCAGAGCCCTGCCTCCTGGCTGGAGCACCAAAAGCTTTTCATCCACAGGCTCAGGATAAAAGGGAGAAAAAGTAGAGGGAATTAGTAGAAGTATGAGGAAAGAAAGAAGGAAAGGAGGGTAGGAAGGAAGGAAGAAAGAAAGAAAGAAGCAAAGAAGGAAAGAAGGCAAGAAGGAAAGAAGGGAGGGAGGGAGGGAGGAGGGAAGGAAGGAGGGAAAGAAGGAAAAAAGACAGAAAGAAAGAAGATACAGTAAAAATAAAATACAGTATAATAAAGTTATTGAATTAAAAACTTCTTATTTAGAAAAAAAAAAAAGGGACGGAAAGAACCTAGGACAAATGTTGGCAGCAAAGCTATACAGACAAAATCTTACACAGAAGCATACACATACACCCTCACTAAAAGAGGTAAATGGGGAAAAATCCTAAATCTTGCTGTCAGAGACCACCTCCTCAATTTGGGATGATTCGTTGTCTAAAGGAGGGAAGGAAGGACGGAAAGAAAGAAAGAAAGAACGAAGGTAAAGTATAATAAGGTTATTAAAATTAATTATTAAGAAAAAAATTTAAAAAAAAACATGGACGGATAGAACCCTAGGACAAATGGTGGAAGCAAGACTATACAGACAAGATCTCACACAGAAGCATACACATACACGTTCGCAAAAAGAGGAAAGGGGAAAAAATCATAGATCTTGCTCCTAAAGTCCACTTCCTTAATTTGGGATGATTGGTTGTCTATTCAGGTATTCCACAGATGCAGGGTACATCAAGTTGATTGTGGAGCTTTAATCCGCTGCTTCTGAGGCTGCTGGGAGGGATTTCCCTTTCTCTTCTTTGTTCTCACAGCTCCCAGGGCTAAGCTTTGGATTTGGCCCTGCCACTGCGTGTAGATCGCTGGAGGGCGTCTGTTTTTTGCTCAGACAGGATGGGGTTAAAAGAGCCGCTGATTGGGGGCTCTGGCGCACTCAGGCCGGCGGGGACGGAGGGGCACAGAGTGCGGGGCGGGCCTGCGGTGGCAAAGGCCGGCGTGACTTTGCACCAGCCTGAGGCGCGCTGTGCGCTCTCCCGGGGAAGTTGTCCCTGGATCCCGGGAACCCGGCAGTGGCGGGCTGCACAGCCTCCGCGGAAGAGGGGTGTGGAGAGTGACCTGTGCTCGCACACAGGCCCCTCGGTGGCGGCAGCAGCAGCCTTAACGTCTCCCGCCCGCCTCTGGGGTCCGCGCTTTTAGCCGCGGCTTGCGCCCGTCTCTGGATTCCGCGCTTTCAGCCGCGGCTCGCGCCCGTCTCTGGATTCCGCGCTTTCAGCCGCGGCTCGCGCCCGTCTCTGGATTCCGCGCTTTCAGCCGCGGCTCGCGCCCGTCTCTGGATTCCGCGCTTTCAGCCGCGGCTCGCGCCCGTCTCTGGATTCCGAGCTTTCAGCCGCGGCTCGCGCCCGTCTCTGGGGTTCGCGCTTTTAGCCGCGGCTCGCGCCCGTCTCTGGAGTTCCTTTAAGCAGCGTTCTTAAACCCCTCTCCTCACGCCCCAGGAAACAAAGAGGGAAGAAAAAGTCTCCTGCCTCTTCTGCAGGTGCAGGCTTTTCCCCGGACTCCCTCCCGGCTAGCTGTGGTGCACTAACCCCTTCAGGCTATGTTCAAGCCGCCAACCCCAGTCCTCTCCCTGCGCTCCGGCCTCAGCTCTCAGCCCCGCCCGCCCCGGCGGGTGAGCAGACAAGCCTCTCGGGCTGGTGAGTGCCGGTCGGCACCGATCCTCTGTGCGGGAATCTCCCCGCTTTGCCCTCCGCACCCGTTGCTGTGCACTCCGCAGCTTCGAAGCTCCCCCCTCCGCCTCCCGCAGTCTCCGCCCTCGAAGGGGCTTCCTAGAGTGTGGAAACTTTTCCTCCTTCACAGCTCCCTCCCACTGGTGCAGGTGCCGTCCCTATTCTTTTGTCTCTGTTTTTTCTTTTGCCCTACCCAGGTACGTGGGGAGTTTCTTGCCTTTTGGGAGGTCTGAGGTCTTCTGCCAGTCTTCAGTAGGTGTTCTGTAGGAGTTGTTCCACGTGTAGATGTATTTCTGGTGTATCTGTGGGGAGGAAGGTGATCTCCGCGTCTTACTCTTCCGCCATCTTCCGCCTCGGTCCTGCTTCAGTTTTAGTACAATAGAAATATTTGGATAGAATACCAGATATTTGAGAGGAATCGGATAAAATGGTACTGGACTAATTTCCTCATCTATTCTATACCATAACATCTCTTTTAGGGTCTTAGGAAGCTAGAAAAAGGCAGTTGGCACTTCTGTACATTTTTGACCATCATATTTAATGTATAAACATTTTTTTGTTTTGAGTTCGTTTCGCATTTTCAGTGAAAAGTTAATGATTGTATAAACAGAGTGAGGATTTTAGGTGCTTCCTTTTAACAGTAATATAAAATTACAGCCAAAGCTAGTTTGCTTCAGCTTCATTGTGTTGAGGTGAGATAATTATAGTTTATGACAAGAAATAATAAAAAAATTAAAACTATAACTGTTCCTACCACTACAGATATTAAAATTGCAGTAGAATGTGTAGTAATTTTTTAAAGAAGATTGGCAGAATTTTCCCTAAAATATTTACGCTCTAGATATATTCAAGATTTTTTTTTTTGAGGGTTCAGAGCATCTCTCAGTGTGTTTACCTCTCTCTGTCATCCATCTTCCCTCATCTTCTCCTAAACCCAAAACATACACAAGGACTCAGATTTTACATGTAAAATGAATGCCAAAAGATGCTTAAGGAGAAGGGGAGATAAGTCACGAAGGAGATGCTCTGAGAGATCTGAAAGGAGTAAGTGGGGAAGCAATATTGTACTTTATTTTTTTTTCTTCCAGTCTTACAATTGATATACAGCACTGTATAAGTTTAAGGTGTATAGCATAATGATTTGACTTACATATATCATGAAATGATTACCACAATAAATTTAGTAAACATCCATTATTTCATATAGATACAAAATAAAAGAAAAAACAATTTTTCCTTGTAACGAGAACTCTTAGAATTTATTCTCTTAACAACTTTCATGTATAACCTACAGCAGTGTTAATTATATTTATCATGTACATTACATCCCTAGTACTTATTTATCTTATAGCTGAAGTTTTTACCTTTTGATCACCTTCATCTAGTTTCTCCTCCCCTGCCTCCTGCCTCTGGGAACTGCAAATCTGATCTCTTTTTCTGTGAGATTGTTTGTTCGCTTGTTTGTTTTTGAAGTATTGCCTAAAACACCATGTTAGTTCCTGGTGCACAACATAGCGATTCGATATTTCTATACATTACAAAATGATCACCACAATAAATCTAAGTATCATTTGTCACCATAAAAGGTATTACATTATTATGGACTATATTCTCCACGCTGTTCATTTCATGCCCATAGCTCATTTATTTTGTAACTGCAAGTTTGTACCTCTTAATCTCCCTCATCTAATTCTCTCACCTCACCACTCCCATCCCCTCTGGGAACCACCTGTTCATTCTCTGTTATGACTGTTATTTGTTATGTTTGATCATTTGTTTTGTTTTTTAGATTACACATGTAAGTGAAATTATATGGCATTTTTCTTTCACTGTCTGACTTATTTCACTTTGAATAAAACCCTCTAGATTCATCCATGTTGTTGCAAATGGCAAGATTTCTTTCTTTTTATGGCTTAGTAATATTCCATTTTATATATGTATCACCATTTCTGTATATTAATACATTCATATATTGGTGGACATTTAGGTTGCTTCCATATCCTGGCTATTGTAAATAATGCTGTGAACATAGGAGTGCATGTATCTTTATGAGTTAGTGTTTTTGTTTACTTGGAAAAAATACCCAGAAGTGGAATTACTGGATTATTTTGAGGGACCTCCATACTATTTTCCGTAGTGGATGCACCAATTTACATTCCCGTCAACATTGCATGAGGGTTCCCCTTTTTCCACATCCTTGCCAACACTTATTTTTTTTGATAATAGCCACTTTAATAGATGTGAGATGATATCTCATGTGTGGTTTTGATTTGCATTTCCCTGAGTGATTAATTATGTTGAGCATCTTTTCATGTGTTCGTTGGCCATTTGTGTGTCTTCTTTGGTGAAATATCTATTCAGGTCCTCTGCCCATATTTCATTGGGTTGTTTGGTTTTTTGATGTTGAGTTGTATGAGTTCTTTGTATGTTTTGGATATTAACCCCTTATTGGACATATCATTTGCAAATATCTTCTCCCATTCAGTGGGTGACCTTTTTGTTTTGTTGATAGTAGTTTCCTTCACTGTGCAAAAACTTTATAGTTTGATTTAGTCCCATTTGTTTATTTTGATTTTGTTTCCCTTGCCTGAGGAGACATATCCAAAAAATATTGCTAAGATCAGTGTTAAAGAGTATACTACCTATGTTTTCTTCTAGAAGTTTTGTGGTTTCAAGTCTTATATTTAGGTCTCTAATCTTTTGTGAGTTTATTGTTGTATATGGTATGAGAAAGCAGTTTGATTCTTTTACATGTAGCTATCCAGTTTTCCCAATACCATTTATTAAAGAGGCTGTCTTTTCTCATTGTATATTCTTGCCTTCTTTGTCATAGATTATTAACCATATAAGCATAGTTTTATTTCTGGGCTCTCTCTTTTGTTCCATTCATCTATGTATCTGTTTTTGTGCCAATACTATACTGTTTTGATTACTGTACCTTTGTAGTACAGTTTGAAATCAGGGAGCATGATACTTCCAGTTTTGTTCTTCTTTTTTCAAGATTGCTTTGGCTATTTGGCACCTTCTGTGGTTCCATATAAATTTTAGGATTATTTGTCCTAGTTCTGTGAAAAATGTCATGGATATTTTGATAGGAATTGTGTTGAATGGAGATTGCTTTGGGTAGTATGGACATTTTCACAATATTAATTCTTCCAATCTGTGAGCATAGTTTATCTTTTCATTTATTTGTATCTTCTTCAGTTTCTTTCACCAATGTCTTATAATTTCCAGAGTACAAATCTTTTACCTCCTTGGTTAAATCTATTCCTAGGTATTTTATTCTTCTCGATGCAATTGTAAATGAAATTGTTTTTTAAATTTCTCTTTCTGATAGATCATTATTACTATATAGGAATGCAACAGATTTCTGTATATTGTTTATATCTTGCAACTTTTCTGAATTCATTTAGTAGATCTAATAGTTTTTTTGTGGAGTATTTAGGGTTTTCTATATATAGTATGATGCCATCTTCAAACAGTGGCCCTTTTACTTCTTCCTTTCCAACTTGGATGACTTTTATTTCTTTCTCTTGCCTAATTTCTCTGGCAGTGATTTCCAAACTGTTGAATAAAAATGGGGAGAGTGGGCATCCTTGTCTTCTCCTGATCTTAGAGGAAATGCTTTCAGCTTTTCACCATTGAGTATGACAGTAGCTGTGGGTTTGTCATATGTGGCCTTTATGTTGAGGTATGTTTCCTCTATAACACTTTGTTGAGAGTTTTTGTTGTAAATGGGTGTTGAATTTTGTCAGAATTCTTTCTGCATCTATTGAGATGATTATATGATTTTTATCCTTCTTTTTGTTAATGAGGTGTATCACATTGAGTGATTTGCATATATTGAACCATTCTTGCATCCCTAGAGTAAATCTTACTTGATCATGAGGTATGATCCTTTTAATGTATTATTGCATTTGGTTTGCTGGTATTTTGTTGAAGATTTTTGCATCTATGTTCATCAGTAATAATCACCTATAATTTTCTTTTTGGTAGTGTCTTTGTTTGGTTTTGGTATTAGGGTAATGCTGGCCACATAGAATGACTTTGAAAGCATTCCTTCCTCTTCAGTTTTTTGAAATAGTTTGAGAAGAATAGGTATTAAGTCTTCTCTAAATGTTTGACAGAATTCACCTGTGAAGATGTCTGGTCATGGACTTTTATGTGTTGGGATTTTTTAGATGTTTGATTCAATTTCTAGTAATGAGTCTGTTTAGAGTTTTTATAACTTTCTGATCATTCTTGGAAGATTGTATAGGCATACTTCATTTTATTGCACTTTGTTTTATTGCACTTCACACATACGTTTTTTATAAATTGAAGGTTTGTAGCAACCATGTGTTGAGTAGTCTATCAGCACCATTTTTCCAACAGCATTTGCTCACTTCGTGTGTCTGTGTCACATTTTGGTAATTCTCATAATATTTCTAACTTTTTCATTATTGTTTTGTTTGTTACGGTGATCTGTGACCAGTTAGCGGTTATGGTGATAAGTGATCTTTGATATTACTATGTAATTGTTTTGGGGTGTCGTGAACCTCACCCATATAAAATGGCAAACTTAATCGAATATTGAAATGATGACAAATCATTTAGAATATTACATAAATGTAGTTTTAAAGCAGCGGCATGGTTTGAGAGGTTTACTCCAGATTTGAAAAGAGTTCTGCTGTGGGTAAAGTGCTATTAAACAGCACTGCATGCTACAGAGAAATAATTTGTGAAAGGAAGAGTCAGTTGATGTGGCCAACTTCATTGTTGTCTTATTTTAAGACATTGCCACAGTCAGCCCACCCTCCAGCAGCCACCACTCTGATCAGTCAGCAGCATCAGCATTGAGGCAAGACCCACAACCAGCAAAAAGATTATGACTTACTGAAGGCTCAGATGATGGTTAGCAATTTTTAGCAATAAAGTATTTTTTCAGTAAGGTATGTACATTGTTTTTTTTAGACACAATGCTATTGCACACTTAATAGACTACACTATTGTGTAAACAAACCTGATATATGCACTGGAAAACCAAAAAATTTCTGTGACTTGCTTTATTGCGACATACGTTTTACTATGGTAGTTTGGAACTAAACCCGTAATATCTCTGAGGTATGCCTGTATGTTTCTAGGAATTTATCCATTTCTTCTAGGTTGGCCAGTTTGTTGGCATATAATTGTTTGTAGTAATTTCTTATGGTCCTTTGTATTTCTGTGGTGTCCTTTTTAACTTCTCCTTCATTTCTGGTTTTATTGATTTGGGCTCTCTTTTTTTTCCTGAGTTAATCTGGCTAAAGGTTTGTTGATTTTGTATCATTTCAAAGAACCAGCTCTTAGTTTCATTGATTTTTTTTTCTTTTTTTTATTATCTATTTCATTTATTTCCACTTTCATTATTATTATTTCCTTCCTTCTACTAACTTTGGGTTTTGTTTTTTCTTTTTCTAGTTCCTGTAAGTGTAAGGTTAGATTGTTTATTGTTTTCTGGTTTCCTCAGATAGGCCGGCCTGTATCACTGTATATTTTCCTCTGAGAACTACTTTTGCTGCATCCCACAGATTTTGGATCCTTGTTTTTCCATTTTCATTTGGAGATATTTTTTATTTCCTCATTGGTTTTTTCAGTCACCTATTGGTTGGTTACTAGTATGTTGTTTAGCCTTCACATGTTTGTATTTTTTGCATTGTTTTCCCCTTGTGTTGGTTTCTAATCTCACGCCCTTGTGGTTGGAAAATATGCTTGATATGATTTCAGTCTTAAATTTATTGAGACTTGTTCTGTGGCCTAGTGCATCATCTGTCCTGGGAAGTGTTTCATGTGCACTTGAAAAGAAAGTATATTTTGCTGCTTTGGGATGGAATATTCTATACAGATCTATTAAGTCCATGTTCATTGCAGCACTATTTACAATAGCCAGGACATGGAAGCAACCTAAGTGTCCATTGACAGATGAATGGATAAAGAAGATGTGGCACATATATACAATGGAATATTACTCAGCCATAAAAGGAAGTGAAATTGAGTTGTTTGTAGTGAGGTGGATGGACCTAGAGTCTGTCATACAGAGTGAAGTAAGTCAGAAAGAGAAAAACAAATACCATATGCTAACACATATATATGGAATCTAAAAAAAAATTGATTCTGAAGAACCTAGGGGCAGGACAGGAATAAAGACGCAGATGTAGAGAATGGACTTGAGGACATGGGTGGGGGAAGGGTAAGCTGGGACGAAGTGAGAGAGTAGCACTGATATATATACACTACCAAATGTAAAATAGATAGCTAGTGGGAAGCAGCTGCATCGCACAGGGAGATCACCTCAGTGCATTGTGACCACTTAGAGGGGTGGGATAGGGAGAGTGGGAGGGAGACGCAAGAGGGAGGGGATTTGGGGATATATGTATACATACATTTCACTTTGTTATACAGCAGAAACTAACACAACATTGTAAAGCAATTATACTCCAATAAAAATGTTTAAAAAAAATTGAAAACATAAAAAAAAAGAAAGGTCCATATGGTCTAATGTGTCATTTAAGGCCAGTGTTTCGTTATTGGTTTTCTATCTGGATGATCTGTCCACTGATGTAAGTGAGGCATTAAGGTCTTCTACTATTATTGTGTTACTGTCAGTTCCTCCCTTTATGTTTGTTAGTATTTGCTTTATGTGTTTAGATACTCCTATGGGTGTGTGTATGTACATGTGTGTGTTGTTCTATCTTCTTGCTGGATTGATCCCTTTCTCATTATGTAATATCTTTGTCTCTTTTTACAGTCTTTGTTTTAAAGTCTATTTTGTCTGATATAAGGATTGCTATCACCAATCTCTTTTCATGTCTGTTTGTATGGTATGGAATACCCTTTTCCATCCCCTCACTTTTAGTCCATGTGTGACATTAGATGTGAAGTGAGTCTCTGGTAGGCAGCATGTATATGGATCTTGTTGTTTTTATCCATTCAGCCACTCTATTTTCTGGATTGCAACATTTAGTCCATTCACATTTAAAGTAATTATTGATAAGTATGTACTTACTGCAGTTTTGTTAGTTGTATTCTGGTTATTTTTGTTGTTCTTCTGTGTTCCTTTCTTCTCTTGTGATTTGGTTACTTTCTTTACAGTTAATGTTTGTATTACTTCCTCTTTATTTTTGTGTATCTAATATCAATTGGTTTATGGTTACCATGAGGTTCTTATGTAACAACCTATGTATATAGCAGTCTATTTTAAGTTGATCATTGCTTAAGTTTGAGTGTATTCTAAAAACACTACAGTTTTATTCCCCTCTGCCATGTTTTATGTTTTTGAGGTCATATTTTACATCTAAAAAATTTTGTGTATCCTTAAATAATTATTGTAGATATATTTGATTTTACTAGTTTTTTATTTTAATCTTCATACTAGCTATATAGTTGGTTGATCCATTACCTTTACTTTGTATTTGCCTTTACTGGTGGCATTTTTCTCTTGCATAATTTTCATATTTCTGGTTATGTTCTTGTCTCTTCTGCTTAAAGAAGTCCTTTTAACGTTTCTTAAAAGGTTGGTTTAGTGGTGATGAACTCATTTACTTTTTGCTTGTCTGGTAAACTGTTTATCTCTCCTTCAATTCTGAACATTAACTTTGCCAGCTAGAGGTTCTTGGTTGTGTTTTTCCTTTAAATTCTTTGAATATGTCATGCCACTACCTTTTGGCCTGCAAGTTTTCTGCTGAAAAATCAGCTGATAACCTCACTGGTTTTACCTTGTATGTGTCAAGTTGTTTTTCTCTTGCTGCCCTTAATACTCTCTTTATCTTTAACTTCTGACATTTTAATGATAGTGTATATGTGAAGATCCCCTTGGGTTCACCTTTTAGGAATTCTCTGGGATTCATGGACTCAAATGTATTTCCTTCACCAGTTTAGGGGAATTTTCATCCATTGTTTCCTCAAACAGGTTTTCTCTCCCTTTCTTTCTCCTCTTTCTGGGACCCCTATAATGCAAATGTTAGAATGCTTATTGTTATTCCCGAGGGTCCTTAAACTATCCTCATTTTTGAAAATTCTTTTTTCTTTTTTGCTATTTTGATTGGGTGATTTCCATTACCCTGTCCTCCAGATTGCTGATCCTTTCCTCTGCATCATCTAATCTGCTGGTGGTTCCCTCTAGTTTCTGGTTTTTCTCTATTTCGTTTAGTTTTTTCTGAGGTTTTTGTCTTGTTCTTTCATTTGGAACATATTCCTTTGTTTCCTCACTTTACCTAATTCTCTGTGTTTGTTTCTGTGTATTAGGTAGATCAGCTATATCTCCTGGTCTTCAAAGAATGGCTTTGTATAGAAGGTGTTCTGTGGGGCCCAGTGGTGTGGTCCTTCCTGGTCACCAGAGCCAGGTGCTCCAGGAACATCCTCTGTGTGGGCTGTCTGCATCCTCCTGTTGTGGCTGGGCTGCAGTTGCTGTGGGTGCACTAGTGTATGGGGCTGGTCCCCAGTACAACTGGCTATAAGGCCTGGCCACAACAGTTGTGGGCACTCTGGTGTACTGGGTTGGCCAATGGGATGGGACCCTCTTTGGGGAGACACTGGTGCTGACCAAGGGCACCTGCTGGGACTGGCAGGGTGAAGGGCTGCTTTAGTGGGGCTCTGGTGCTGGATGAGGGTGCTTGTTGGGACTGGCAAGGTAGGGGGCCACTTTGGAGGAATGCTGGCTATGTCAGGTCCATTGGCAAACCGGAGTGGGGCAAATGGTACATTAAGTTTGATGGAGAGAGTCAGAAATGTCACCTGCTAGTGCCAGGTTGCTAGGTAGAAGGTGAGCCAAATAAAAACAAAACAAATAAAAACACTGGCACCTGCCAGCCCCTTTATACCCAGAGAAAGTTGCAACAGATCCCTGCCCCTCAAGCACATGCCCTAAAATTAGTAAATGAATTTCTTTCTTATATCACCCAGGCACTTTTCTAACTGCTGCCTCTGCACTGGGACTTGGGAAGAGTGAATCTGTGCATGTGCCCTTTAAGAGCAGAGTCTCAGTTTCCTACAGCCCTTCTGCTCTCCTGCACATAAACCCCAATGGTTTTAAAGCCAGATGTTATGGGGGCTCATCTTTCTGGTGCAGGTCTCCCAGGAAGGGGGGCCCAAGGTGGGGCTTGGACCCGTCGCTCCTTGGGGAAGACCTCTGGGGCTCTGATATCCCTCCCACTTGTGGGTTCCTTCACTGGGTACATGGGTTCTGATTAGACTGCTTCTCTGCCCTTCCTACCTGTCTCATTGTAGGTTTTTCTTTTTATCTTCAGTTGTGGAAAGTATTTTCTTCTAGTCTTCAGGTCATTCTCAGAGACGGTTCTCTATCTGTAGTTGTAATTTTGGTGTATCTCTGGGAGGAGGTGAGCCCAGGGTCTTCCTTCTCTGCTATCTTGTTCTACCCCCACTTTAGTTTATTATTGATATGATCTGTGACGTGGCTCTAATTAGGACTTGTTCTAGATCTGTTTTAATCTGCAGGCTTTCTTTTCTTCACGTTGGTGCCCTTGAATCACTGCCCAGAAGTCTGGGTTATAGTGGGTAACATAGTTTCCGAGAAGAGTTTAGTGCCTTTTGGTGATAAAGTGTATACAATATTTGTTTTGTGTGGTGATGGCTGGTAGGGGGTCACACTGGCACTGCCCCATTCACTGTACACACTGGCACTGCCCCATTCACTGTACACTGTATTAGTAGAATATTAAGGGGATACCTAATGCAGAAAACATGCTTTGAAGTTAGAGGTTTATAGAATGAAAGCACATTGATGGGAGAGGCTTACTTTTTTTCTTCTTTTTGAGAGGGGTCTTTTAATTAATTAATTATTTAATGGCTGCATTGGGTCCTTGTTGCTGCACGCAGGCTTCCTCTGGTTGCGGTGAGCGGGGGCTAGTCTTCGTTGCGCTGCACGGGCTTCTCATTGCGGTGACTTCTCTTGCTGTGGTTGTGGAACACGGGCTCTAGGTGTGCGGGCTCAGTAGTTGTGGCACGTGGGCTCAGTAGTTGTGGCTCTCAGGCTTAGTTGCTCTGCAGCATGTGGGATCTTCCCGGACCAGGGATCGAACCCCTGTCCCCTGCATTGGCGGGCGGATCCTTAACCACTGCACCACCAGGGAAGTCCAAGGTTTACTTTTGTTAATACAGTTTTCCTTCTTTTGCTAGATTCTCCTGAATTATTTTGGAAACTATGTACCTAATGCATGGACACAAGACAATGGCTGCACTCTTTGTGAAGTGGATACAATTGACTTGTCTGCAGTAGATGTAAGTGGAATTGACTCTGTGTGAAACGTAGTAATAAAAAATAGTGAGGTGGATGGACCTACAGTCTGTCATACAGAGTGAAGTAAGTGAAAAAGAGAAAAATAAATACCATATGCTAACACATATATATGGAATCTAAAAAAAAAAATGGCACTGATGAATCTAGTGGCAGGGCAGGAATATAGACATAGAGAATGGACTTGAGGACACAGTGGGGGTAGGGGGAAGCTGGGGCGAAGTGAGAGTAGCATCGACATATATACACTACTGAATGTAAAATAGTTAGCTGGTGGGAAGCAGCAACATAGCACAGGGCGATCAGCTTGGTTCTTTGAGATGACCTAGAGGGGTGGGATAGGGAGGGTGGGAGGGAGGCTCAAGAGGGAGGGGATATGGGGATATATATATATGCTTATGGCTTATTCACTTTGTTGTGCAACAGAAACTAACACAGTATTGCGAAGCAATTATACTCTAATAAAGATCTATTACAAAAAAAGTACATTGTCATGAAATACAATAATTTGTAAAAGAAAAAAAGCACATTATTTTATAGTATTGATAATATGGTAGATAATGGATTTAAAAAGCTAAAACATGATGACTCCGAAAGTTGCTGGATTTGTGTATTTCCAGCAAAACCAGTTAATAATTGACCCTAGCGAAAAGGGCTTGATTGTTAATATATACTAGCTTGCTATGGTTGGGTGCTCTTGTTTTATTTTAGTCTGGTAACTTGGTCAAAGTGTTGAGGTACAATGCTTTGTTATTTATATGGACTAATTTTATCTGTGCTTGATTTTCAAATTTGATGATTTTAAAATAATACTATATGACTAAGGACTGTTTTAATATTTTATAGATAGTAACTTATATTAATTTCACAAATCCCTTAAGTAGGTAGTGCTGTTGACTGAGTTTTACAGATGAGAAAACTAAGGTATATATACGTTCAGTAACTTACTTAAGGCATGTGATTTTTTTTTTAAGTGTTGGGGGTGGGATTTAAATTTAGGCAGTCTGGCTCCAGATCCTATAATCTTGATCACTGTGCAATTTCGCCTGGATGTAATGTACATATTATATGCCAGACACAGTGCTACTTATACATGTGTTTCATAGAGAATTATAGCTATAGTTTAATGTTTATACGTTGAGAGTAAATGAGCAACTGAAAGTAATTATTATGTGTCTATTAAACATTTTATGTATCCTTCTCTCATCAACCAGAGCAGTTTTAGGATATCTTATAGTAACATTTTTCTTCCAAAAAATTTCTCTTGTAACTTGTGTATGAACAATTGAATTCTAGGGATGATTTTGTCATTAAGGCTGATTCTTTCCTTCATTCACCATAGGTTTATTGAGTATCTACAGCATGCCAGATAAGTATAGACAGAAATAAAATTCACCTTAATATAGTTCTGGTGACTCCTGTACCCATGCAAATACAAAAATACTCTCACCGTAAAGCACTCAAACTCCTGAATTAAATAGTTTCTGTTCTATTCTGAAAAGGAGGATAAAGAGTAACTTGTCCACATTTAGGACCTTCTGAATAGAACCCTATTTTACTTGAAAATAAGACTTTTTGGCCAGTCTCTCAAATAACAGACTGCATGTTTCCTATCTGGAAAGAAAGCCAGGAACTTTCTGACTGAAGCTGCATCATGAAGATGTTTAAAAATTCATCCTGATCGTTTTTGCAAAGTCTTCTGGAGAGAGAGTTAAAGCTTTTTATCTGTTTAGTATCCTTTTACATAAACTTTCTGGTGCAAAGATTGAAAAATATTTATATTATAGTTTTTTATCTTTATTTTTTGCATATAGGTGAAATTCACCTAATTCTTAAGCTAAGTTTTTTGTCTTATAGACTGTTAGAAAGGAAAACCATTTTATTATGCAAAATAAATTTCTTATGTGTCTTATATGTGTAGTAATTATACAACAGGGATATAAAAATTAAAATGATGTGGGTAGTTAAGATCTAGGGCTACCATATACTTAGGTGTGGGCCGTAGGCAAGTTTCTCTATACATAAAAATGATAATGGCTATCTCAGAGGATTGGTAGGAGGGTTAAATGAAATTATATAGATGTGTATATATAATGATATTTTATATGTATAAATTATATATATGAGGTGCTAAGCCTTGATAATAGCTAACTGTTGTACTCTTAGTATCATTAGTATATAAAAATGAGCTTAGATTGACAATGGAGATGTAGCATGTTGAAGCCCAGTTCTTTACCTACTAATTTATGTGTTCTGAGTTGCTTAACTCTTCTAAGTCCCATTTTCCTCATGTGTAAATTTGGGGTAATAAATAACTTCTAAGGTTATTACAAAATTTAAATGAAATGCATCACATCATTTGATAAGGGAGAGTTGTCATCTAGTTTTTACTCATTTTCCCTGTTAAATTGAGAACTCCTAGAAGGTAGATATTTTGTCTTTAGTTGTTTGTATTTGTTTATTGATTTAGCAATAAATATTTGGGTGACTGAATGAATTGATAAGAAGGACAACAGTGTATGACTTGTACTTCAGTGCAAACAAATAATGTTATTATCCAGATAACAGAGGAATATGTGAGGTATCATGTGTGAAAAGATGGGGGAGAGGTACCTAATTCAGCACTTAACATATATGGTACTTTAAAATATCTTGGGCTTCCCTGGTGGCGCAGTGGCTGAGAGTCCGCCTGCCGATGCAGGGGACACGGGTTTGTGCCCCAGTCTGGGAAGAGCCCACATGCCGCGGAGCGGCTGGGCCCGTGAGCCATGGCCGCTGAGCCTGCGCGTCCGGAGCCTGTTCTCCGCAACGGGAGAGGCCACATCCATGAGGGGCCCGCGTACCAAAAAAAAAAAAAAAAAAAGCTGTAATCTTTATTAAAAAATTTTTTCTTGCTCAGTAATGCACTGTATTTATTTATTTATTTTTTTACCTTTTGACCTCCTTCACCCATCTGTATGTAGTTTGTAATTTAAAAATCTATAATCTTTAAAGTCAGGCTTTAAGACACTGATTAAAAAAGGCATTATAAAGAAATCTTTCATATGGTTCTGGTAATAACACTATTACATGGCATTTACTTATGTTTCTTTCTTCCTCAATCATTTGTAAGTTTTCCAAGCAAGGAATTTTCACTCCTTTTTAAAAACGTTTCTTATCACAAGGACGGACTAATAGTGGATATTTCAGAATTGTTCATGCAATGAATGAAAGAAACTATTCTCTGAAACATACCCAAACAGAAATTAAGAACATGTTAAAAATCGATACAAGATAAAATATATTAGTGAAAGAAAGTAGCTTTCCTTATATATAATATAATGATGAAGCAAAATAAAGTACTATCAGTAAAATGAGATTAAAGGTTCAGGGATAGAAATAAAGTCTCAAGTCCTCTGTGATTGTTTTCTTTGAGCTACAAATTAACCACTAAACTTCCAAACCATGGAAAAAAACATGGAAGCACAATTAGCATTCTGGCTTCATAGATGAAGCTGTCAAATAGATTTAGATCTGAAGGAAGTTTCTTTTAGGACCATCTTAAAGGAAGCATTAAATAGTAAAGCAGGTAGTAACCTTAATTACAGTATCCCTATGTTATACAATAGTGAGTTTCCTCTTCATCCTAAATCATAATGTTAAGATGTGATTCAGTAAAATCACTTTGGTGGGGTCCACAAAAATGTATTAGAGAATTGTCATGGGGCAGTCAAATTTAGAAGGTTAAGTTGTACTGATATTCTAGTTTATGTTTTATGTTGTGTTGATTAAAACTTGAATAGAATTTAAAGTAAAACCATGCTAATTCTAATTTGCTTTTATGTTTGCCACAAAACAAAGGTTCACCCCAATGTAACAATAGGTGTTTTTATTGAGCAACCAACCCCTTTCCTACCTCGATTTCTGGACATATTGTTGACACTGGATTACCCAAAAGAAGCAGTTAAACTCTTCATTCATAACAAAGTAAGTATTTGAGAAATGAATATTTTATGGGAAAACTGTTTTGATCTTATTTGGAACTATTTGTTATTATTTAGTCATGTCTAAAAAAATTTTTTAAATTTGAGTTAAATTCAGTGGGGGATTTTTGAAGTCATTACTACTCTGCGTATTTAGGACCTAAGGATTATAGAGTTTAGAAACTAGTATCATACTATTGGGATGAGACACGGGAAACTGTCAATTTTTTGTAGATCAAAAATGGTTGAATATCAGCCATTTTTATATGTTCAACCTTATAATGAAGAGATGTCAAAGGGCCTATAGTTCTGGTACTTTCTTTTATAGAACCGATCATTAAATTGTTTGCAGCTAATGATAATACCCAACATCAGAACTTGAAATATCTTCCATATACAGTATTGTTTTGATTAATTACACAATGGCATGCTCTTCCCCGAAAGATTTTGATGCTGTCATTTCCCTCAAAAATATTCAGAACCTCCCAAATACCTCCTACGTATAGTCTAAATTTAAAGACATTTTTCCTCAATATTTTTCAATTTTGCTTGTCTCTTCCCTGTTAAAACAGTTGGCATTTATTATCACCTAGAAAAGCTCAATAGCTGTGAAGTATGCTCTTCTCTCTCTTTTGTCCTAATACTTTTTGTTTAAGATTGTTCTTTCTTCCTGATGTACATATCGGCTAATCATTTGCCTTTTCCAGAGACTATTTTATATTTGCAGAAAACCACCTCAGATAAGTTTAAAGGGGTGAATGTATTGAGCATTGGCTTTGTAAAATGCATTGTAATACATGTACTTACATTAAAGTATTTTGTTTTTATGTATTGTGTCTTTTATTTATATTTTTCCTCCTTTCGTAGGACCTAAAACCTCTTGATAGCAGGAGTTATCTTCTTTTATTTAAAATTAACTCTATGCAGCTTTTGTATGATAAGTAGTTTTAACAAGCTGTGAAAAGCTTTCAAAAATACTTAGTGAGACTTGATACATAAAGAGCTCTGAAATGCTCTAATGATGGCGATAGGTAACCTTATCTAAATTTTAGCAGAGTTAGATCACCTTATTTAAATTTTAGCACAGTTGAATCACATTAATTTGATGACTTTTCATGTTGATTATTTTCTCATCATATTTTCTTATCAATAAAATTTTAACTTTCCCTTCTTTTTGTAAAAAACACAACTTTTTATGTGACCATTAATTTTCTCTCTGCTTAAAATAATATTGTAATATTTATTTTATAAAAAAGATTATAACAGATTAATCTGTTAGGTTTAATAGATATTTTTTATGGATATTTTACAAAACATGTCTAAGATTCTCAGGGCACAAGCCATTTTCCCCCTCAAGTCAGAAATATTTTATAGCACTCAGGATTTAAATATTAATGCAAGGACTAGGAGTAGATGTTAAAAGAATTTTGAAGTATATTTTTTTAAAAAAATTGATATGTATCTATTTTAGATTCTACATGTGATATTTAGATGATATTTCAATATAATATGCTTAATATAGTTATCACTTTGCCTGTAGTGAGTGAATATGTGAATGGTGGAATTCACAAATTTTGAATGTGAAGTCATCCCTACATATGAATACTTCAGTCATCTTATTGTCTTTTTTCTCACTACTTTTCTTCTTTTTTTAAACTAATTTTCAATTTTTAAAATATGTTACAGGAAGTTTATCATGAAAAGGACATCAAGGTGTTTTTTGATAAAGCTAAACATGAAATCACTACTATGAAAATTGTAGGACCGGAAGAAAATCTAAGTCAAGCTGAAGCCAGAAACATGGGAATGTATGTTTTAGCAAATTTAAATTCAACCAGTATCTACTAAAGAAACTTAAAAAAGAAAGACAACTTTTCTTCAAAATTAGTGTCCTAAACTTGGATGTCTCAACTGTGTGTGTGCATGTGTGTCTGTGTGTGTTTGTGCCCACACATGAGCATACCTCTGCTGTTCGAACTATATCTATGTTTGTGTGTATTTATGTCTAAAGGGCCATGAAAGTTATTTATGTTTTTCTTTTAATGGCTAAGAGTCAATATATTTATTCAAAATATTAGCTGAACTTCAGATCAAGATTTAAATCCCCAGACAGATGAGTAGTGTGACTGATGGAGCAGTGATTTAAATATACATTATCTGAAGCTTTTGTGTGGCAGAAATGTGTGTTTCAGATATTCTAGTTATCTATTGATCTAAATAGTACTATAACCACAGAAGAAATATTTTAGGTCCTTTGTTTAGCCCCTTTAATACTTCAGACAGATTACTAATAAAATTCTGGTAATAGCGAAAACGATCACTTATCCAGTGAATGTGAATTGAATATGCCCATCAGTGGGTTAAAAGTTGGTAATGAAAACGTAAGACTCAGTGATTTCTCAGCAGGAGACGTTCTTGTCTTGTGCTGTGGAAGCTTCAGGCCCAAAGAGATGGAAAGTGCCTATTATGGGGGTAAAGGGACAGGCAGGAAAACGGGCCTTAGAAAAACCAAACAGATGTTATTACTAATGGTTCCATAACTTCATCATTGGAGAGTACCTTGGGTCCACATTTAGAACTTATTTTCTCTATTTAAAAAATTTTTGTATGTGCTCTGTTGTATCTGGCTTTGCCTTAGCACAGTGTTTTTTAATTCACTCATGTCATTACAATTATCAGCAGCTCATTCCTTTTCATTGCTGACTAGTATTTTATCATATGAATATACTGCAAGTGGTTTACATACGCCGCTGGTAATAGACATTGGGCTGTGTCCAGTTTGGGGCCAGTATGAATAAGGCTGCTAATGAAGATTCTTTATTAGAAGTGTGAATATGTGTGTTGTGTGTGTGTGTGTGTGTGCGTGTGCGTACATATGCTTTAGTATATTTTGGGAAAATACCAAGGAGTGGACTAACTAGGTCATAGGGTTAGGATAGATGTATGTTTATAAGAAACAGCTAAATAGTCCAAAATGGTTGTACATTTTTAAAAATTTTATTTATTTTTATTTTTGGGTGTGTTGGGTCTTCGTTTCTGTGCGAGGGCTTTCTCCAGTTGCGGCAAGCGGGGGCCACTCTTCATCGCGGTGTACAGGCCTCACACTATCGCGGCCTCTCTTGTTGCGGAGCACAGGCTCCAGACGCGCAGGCTCAGTAGTTGTGGCTCACGGGCCCAGTTGCTCCATGGCATGTGGGATCTTCCCAGACCAGGGCTCGAACCCATGTCCCCTGCATTAGCAGGCAGATTCTCAACCACTGCGCCACCAGGGAAGCCCTGGTTGTACATTTTACACTTGTAACAGCAAGGTAATAGACCTCCATCTGCTCCACATGTTTGTCAACATTTGATATTGCCCATCTTTTTTATTTTAGCCACCTACTGGGTATGAAAAGGTATCTTACTGTGGTTAGGTATCTAAAGGTATCTAAGTCTTTTGTGCATTTTTGTTTACATTAGGTTATCTTGTTAGTTATGTATTTGTAGGAATTCTTTATATATTTTGTATACAAAATCTGTCTATCTAAACTCTATGTCTGTCTCTATAATGTTTTGTGAATATTTGTTCCATTCTATGGCTTGATTTTTTACTTTTTAAATACTGCCTTCTAATAAGAAGAAATTTTAATTTAATAAAATTCTATTTCATCTTTTTCTTTTATGCTTTGTGCTTTGGGGTTTATTTTCTGTTTAAGAAATCTTTCTTATTCCAGTGTCATGAAGACGTTCTTTGGAATTTTTCTTTCATAAGCTTTATCATTCTAGCATTTATGTTTTAAGATGTTTCAATCTGCAATTCATCTTGAATACATTTTTGTGTTTGGAGTGAAGTAGGGGTCAACTTTTATTCTTTGCAAATGAAATTCCAGTTGTTTCAATACTCCTTTTTAATTTAAGGCTTTTCTTTTCCTACTTAATTGACTTGGCCTTGGTCAAAAATCAGATAACTGAGTATTTATGAGTGATTGTGAGCTCTCACTTCTGTTTTGTTGCTCTAAGATCAGTGCTACACTTTATTACTAGGGATTTATATTAACCTTGAAATCATGTGGTATAAATTTTTAAATTTTTTTCCAAGATAATTTGAGCTGTTTTTAAAAAATTATTTAATTTTCATTTTTATTGAGGTATAATTGACATATAATGTTAGTTTGAGGTGTACAACACAGCTTCAATATTTGTATACATTGTGAAATAATCACCACAATAAGTCTAGTTACCATCTGTCACCGTGCATAGTTACAGTATTTAAAAAAAATTTCCTCTAATTTTTTTGCACAATTTTAACAAACTTTCCTGTCTGCTGTCCTGCTTGACAGTTGCTTAGAAACAAATGTGTCATGGAGTTAAACACTGACAGTAGGAGAAAGTGATAACTCGGATCAGCAGTGAGGGAGGAGGGCTCAGAAAGAGAGAGCTCCAAATGCAGAAACCGTAATACTTGGAAGCCTATCATGTATCACAAGTAGTTCATTCCTTCGTGTTCCTGATGATAACGCTCCAGGCTCTACCAAGAAAGCATACATCACAATCCGTGTCCTTGGATAAGAAGCAGGGCAGTGACCATCTTAGAAAGAATTCCACGCAAATCAAGTTTTGAAAGTATTAACACCTAAAGAGTTATATATACACCTGTATTTCCAAGATTCAATTAAAACTGAGTTGTTGGATATACAGGATCTTACACTGTGAATGTGTGTGTGTGTGTGTGTGTGCAGAAAACATTTTGACTTGTGAAAAAAAGTTGTTGATAAGTACATTGGTATAAATTATGTTCCCTTTTTAGAGAGAATTAAATGCTGAATTATAAATTGCCCTTCTGACTGAATGTTTTATGCCTTGAAGTATTTAATGACTTGAAAATATATTTCACTTGCCCTAAAATTTTTAGTTTCACTCTACCCATGAACATCTGTGTTGATCAACTGACCATTTTGAAATTTAAGATAATATTTATCCTTTTGGGTATAGTCTTACTATTTTGATTAGAAAAGTATTTTAGAGAAACCTTATTTTGCTTATGAGCTTTATGTTAACATTTTTCAACCAGCAAATATTTATTTTATTTAATGCATATTTTATTTCTTTTTCAATGACAGGGATTTTTGCCGTCAGGATGAAAACTGTGATTATTACTTTAGTGTGGATGCAGATGTTGTTTTGACAAATCCAAGGACTTTAAAAATTTTGATTGAACAAAACAGGTACTATATATTATGCAGTGTCAATTTATTTTTAAAATTATAATTATTTTCTGTATCTACGTGGACATGCTATAATTACTTGTCTGTGTTTAGCAAATTGAGGGAACTCACAAGAAATTATTTTCTACACCTTATAAACTTTCAATTCTAAGTAATTAGTTTTCTTTTAAAGAAGTCAAATAGAAAACAACCTGATGAAAATTTCAAAATATTCAATATTAGTTACAATCACAAATGTGATGTTTATCAATTATGTTTGACCTATTTTTCTATTTAAAGCTAGATGAAATTGTGATCTATCTAAAAATAGAATTGTCTTATTTTCCACAGATATTTTCAAAGTAGAATTTCATAAAACTTCTGACCTAGAAAGTTATTACAGAGTTGGAAGTTCTTAGAATATGAAAGAAATTTCAGAGGTACATATTATTCCACAGCCTGATCTGTGATTTTGTTTAGTACTGAACTAATTATCTCTAGGCAATACCTGTTTTCATTTAACTGAATTGAAATGGGTAAGAGGCACCGTCTATACCGGCTTATAATGATATTAATCTTCATTTATAACTACTACTGCTACTACTATTAATACTCTCACTAATACCCCACCTTTAGTGAGTGCTTATTAAGTGCCAGGTATTACTCTGTATATGTTCACATATATTAACACAATTATTTCTCTTAACAAATAGAATGGTTAGCAATGAAATGTTAGAATTACTGTTTTCATTTTGCTGAATAAAATATGTAAGAAGTCTATTATACTCCACTAATCCATCGTTTGTGTAATTTGTCAATTTGAGAATTCAGTTATTATTTCAAAAGCTAAAACCTCTCAGTATTAATCTTCTAATTCCGTACTGAAAACATTGAGGCACACAGAAGATGGATTTTGATTTTCAGTGTCTCTTTCCCTAGCTCTGTCAGGCAGCTAAGATTATAAATTACAAGATTTTTTTCTATTAAATATTTGATCTTGTTAGTTATCGACATTGAATTATCATTCATTCCTTAGATTAGCATAATATGTAGATTCTAATTTATGTTTTTATTTCCAGTATTGTAGGTATTCTAAACAAAACAAAATGTAAATGTATCTGGTTAACGTTTTATTCTAATAGGAAGCAGGAAAAATAAACTACAATCATTATTTTGCATGAAGTGTATTTACAGACTGTGTGTCATTTTTCCATGGGTAAGAGAAAGGGCACACCTGGTCTTCACAAGATTGGAGGGTTGTGAAATAGGTTTTTTTGTGGAAATAGTTGGTCTATAACCTTCCTCTTGGAGGAGTTGTGTGAGATTTTCTTCAAAATTGTGTGACACCATTACAATTTACTTCATTTTAAAAATAATTCTAACAGAACTTCAGATTTTGTTACCTCATTTGGAAAATGTTGACACATTATAAATTAGATTTCCTTAAAAGAAATCTGGCATGTTTTGAATTTGTAACATATACTTGTCTTAAAGGGGCAGCTTTCCTGGTAGGTAGTGAGACAGCATGGTATAGCAGTCACCTTTTATTTTGTTTTCTAAAATAGTCAAAAGACCAGAAAAATGTTTAGTGTTGCCAGGGCTAGCACCCATTTTAAAATTTTTAACCCATTTTAACCCATTTAACCCATTTTAACCCATTTTAAAAGTTTAAAAAAAAAAACGGAAACATACTTTAAAGTAATTCAAGGCTTAACTTTAGGAAAACTGGCCTACTTACAAATATCTCAGCCCATCTTCATACATTTTTTTATTCAGCAAATATTTATTGGATACCTTAATGCACCAGGGACTGTTACGTCTGCCTAAGAACAATGAAAATATTTGATTTCATTTAGTATAATTTTCGAAATACTAAAATAACTAAATAATTAAGGTAGCTATACTTTTTGGATATAAGTATGATACTTTTAAAAGTTGTTTTTATACTTTCATTTGCATTTTCAATTACTTTTCCTTTCTCATTAGTCTTTTTTTTTTTTTTTTTTTTTTTGCGGAACGCGGGCCTCTCACTGTTGTGGCCTCTCCCGTTGCGGAGCCCAGGCTCCGGACGCGCAGGCTCAGTGGCCATGGCTCACGGGCCCAGCCGCTCCGCGGCATGCGGGATCCTCCTGGACCGGGGCACGATCCCGTGTCCCCTGCATCAGCAGGTGGACTCTCAACCACTGCGCCACCAGGGAAGCCCTCATTAGTCATTTTAAAAAACATCATTGAAAGTCATCAATGTACTTACTTTTAAAGAAAATGAGGGGAGGAAATTCCTGTCTTTTATTTTACATTTAGTGTTTTGGACTAACTACATGTGTGCTAAATGAACTTTATTGTTTTCTGTGTCATGTTAAGCCCAAAACACATAATTCTGTGGCAATTAAAAAGTAAATAATTATCTGGATTTGTTTTTCTCTCTTCTCTTTAGAAAGATCATTGCTCCTCTTGTAACTCGTCATGGAAAGCTGTGGTCCAACTTCTGGGGGGCCTTGAGTCCTGATGGATACTATGCTCGATCTGAAGATTATGTGGATATTGTTCAAGGGAATAGAGTGTAAGTTACTTGATTTGATCTTTTAATGTAAAATACTTTTATCTAAAGATATGGTCTTGTTAATATTATATTGAATTTTCAAACTTTTTTTATCTCTTTATGTTAAATGGAAATTTGAAGACCTGGAAACCACTTGGGATCCTGCAATACTAGTGTAAAACTAATATTTAAAAAATTGTTCTTAAAGCTGTAAATCTTCAAAGGCACAAACTCTCAGTTGTGGGAAGTACTAAAAGGCAATGTATGATTACCATGGGTAGTCATCTTATGGTTGTTAGAAGAGGAATATTCTTTAAAGTTTGGAAAGGGAATTTAGTTTAGCTAATTTCTTTAGTGGCTAGGGTGAAGGTTGTTTGATAGCTTATAAAATTTTATAAATGAGCAAACAAAAACACCAACAATCAAACCTTCCAACATTTCCTTTTGCAAGAATTTTCTGTGTAATATAGCTAATATTCTGCTTTAAAGAGAAATTGCTTTGCCAGTATGATTTCCATTTCTAGAGTTTGAAAAGAATACACTTATTACAAAGTATGTGCATCACTGATATTTATTTCAGAGACAACAATTGATATTTTTTAAACTAAAAATTAATCACACCTGAAGTAGTTTTTTTGCTAAGGTAATATTAAGGAAGAATGTATCCTGTTTTTCATACAGATGGTGGACCAGAGTGACTGAGACATTAAGTGCTTTGCCTAATTTCTCAGATACATCAGCTCAATTAAAAAGGGTTAAAATGTAGGGGGAAAAAAAACCCCACACTTCTTGTTGAACAGTTGAGTGGTAAAGAGACGTTTTGCTTGTGAAAATAATAATAGGTGTAAAAGCAGTAATAGTCAATTTGAACGATGTAAACGATAAAGGCTTTTGTTAGCTGCAGTTAAGAAGCATGATAACTGAGAAAATACTATTAAGATCATATTCTTTTGTTTCAAAGTACGTTAATTTATTCTGGAATGATCAGGATAGACCACATGCCCGATATTGTCTGTGGGTATAGCGGGAATAAGGCTTCACAGAAGTAGAAATAGAGAACTCACATTTCATTTGTTTTAAGCACTGATGTTTTTCTGTCCAACCTCCTGTAATTGTTGTCTAAAGTGTAAGGAAAAGAATAAAATAGAGGTTTTTGATTTAGTTAATAGAAGAACATACCTTATGTATAAAAGCTACGTGAAAGAATGACATCTTGTGACGTGTGTGTGTGTGTGTGTATGTGTGTGTGTGTTTTCCTTTAAAATTGAAACAGTGCACACTCTACCATACCAGTGATTAATTTCTGAATTCAGTGGACACATTGTATATTTTTGATTGGCCATTTCCTTTGAGGCTCATCTAGTAAGACAAAATGATGTTACGTATATTGCTTTCAATTAACTACATTTCCTTGGTCAGGATCTTCCCTTTCTGTGCTCTAAAAGCAAAGGTATATCCCTTCAGGTGAACCTCTATTATATTGTTTTTATGAAATGAGTCATGTTCAGAGTAAGGAGACAAGTGTGGGAAAGAATAAAGGACAAAATAAAGTGTCTCCCAACACTCAGGTACTTCTATCTCTGTTTCTTTATATCTTCCTTTTTCTACAGACAATTGAGATAGCTTAATGAATTTCAAAAGGCTATATTTTAGGAGAATTTTAGGCTGTATTCAGTGATATGCTGGTAAATGTCTAACAACTAGTTCTTTGGGTTGGAGGATGCCCTGATTTGTAGTGTTAGCCCAGTTCTGTGTTCTGAATAGTTCTACCACGGCTGATTTCAGGCTTCCAATGTGAAGTCAGAAGGGAAGCCAAATGCTCTGGGGAGCCAGTGTGAGCTGGCTGCAGTATGCCACTGGCTGGATGTGCTATTTTTTGCTATCAGGCTGCTTAATCTTAAATGTACAACAGAATATTATACTCTAGCTGTATCAACAGAATGAGGGATGACAGCCAAAATGCCAAACATATCAATCTTAAAATGAAGTTTATGTAGGGAGATAGTGATTTATCTCATAGTATGTAGTGTTTACCAAGTAATCTCATGTATATATATGTGTACATATGTGTCAGATATCATTAAATGTGTTTGCATTTGTAACTTGATTCAATAGTTTATATCTGCAAAATTTAAAAACATAGAAGGCATTTATTTTAAAAAATAAAGCTTTGTATTTGTGGTACTTTGGAACATCTTATCTTTACTTTCAGAGGGATATGGAATGTCCCATACATGGCTAACGTGTACTTAATTAAAGGAAAGACACTCCGATCAGAGATGAATGAAAGGAACTATTTTGTTCGTGATAAATTGGATCCTGATATGGCTCTTTGCCGAAATGCTAGAGAAATGGTAGGGTATACAATAATGGCTTGCTTGAATGTCTCTATAAGATGGCTTGCTTTCCCAGTTGATGTGTCATGTGTTTTAGTGCCCTTTTTCTTTCTAATTTGTAGTACTAGCCAATTTTTTTGGTTCTGTATTGAAATACTGGAAGCAATTATGGAGAATAATTTACCTGTGGAACATTTACCTATAGAAACAACTTGAAAAAAGTTAGGCTTGGTGCTTAGGTTAACTCATAAGCAACAGTAAGATTTTCAATAATAAACATAGATTTATTACGAATCAGCTTTGCATTTTTAAGAATTTGCCTTTACTTTCATTTGAAATTCAATAGTTAAAACCTGACCTAATTAAAGTTAACTATATGAAGCCTGGGTGAAATGATCAGTTACACATTTAAGAAAAACACACTTTTGTCCTGAAATCAATGTCCATAATTTTTCTATCATTATTAACCCCATACTCTCAAAAAGTAGGTTCCTTACCACTAATCTGGGAGAAGGATCGAAACATGTAGTCTATTTAATCTATGTGAAAAATTAATGATACATTGCTATTCTACAAATGTACTTTCTTGATAAAACTTAAGTGATTGCAGAAAATAGTTTGTTTTTCAAAATGTGTTAATACATCTTAAAACATTTATAGTTTTCTGTTTTAAAATGGTTGGGTTATTTTATTCAAATTTATATAAGCAAATGTGATTTTGGAAAAAATCAGGAAAGTTGGCAAGTACTTTTTTTCTGGTTTAATAAGGCATGTATTGTTTGAATATATTTGTTTTTCCTATAAACTTATGTCCATTGTTATATTGAATATACTCAGTACTTGTGATTGTAATTTGTGCTCATGTTTGGCTAATTTGACTCAACAGCGCATCCTGGAATGGCCATTCTTACACCTTTTTCCTTTCTCTTAATTTTGTATCTAATGAAAATTCTACTAAGGAATGAGCTTGGATTTATGTTTGACCAACAGAAAAAAAAAGGGCTGGAGTTGTTTCTTTGTGTGCGCTGTAAGCTTTGCTTGTTCTGCATGTTGTCTGTGAAGGACATTTCAGAATGTCAGCTTTTGATCAAAGGCTGCTATTTTTATTTACCTAAGAATACCTGAGAGAGTGGGTGTGCAGGTCAACTTACCCAATCCTTCTCTTCATTTTAGACTTTACAAAGGGAAAAAGACTCCCCTACTCCGGAAACATTCCAAATGCTCAGGCCCCCAAAGGTGTTATTTTTATTTATTTTTACTTGTTTTGGTTTATTTAATTTTATTTATTTAATTAAAATACTAGATATTGTCTAGAAGTAAAGTTTAAGAGTCTTCTTTCCTTTTAGCTTGGTGTACACGGTCGGTATTCATTGGTTCTGAATCTGTATATGTATGTGTGTGCTTTGCATGTTGGGGTACACATTGTGTGATATTCACTTCTTAGTTCTTTGGGCTGATTTAGATTTTATGGTTGACAAATGAGAAAGTTAAATCCAAATCACTTTAACTAGTTTTTCCAGTTTTTGTTTTTTTAAGGGAGAGAAGAAGTAGGAGTAAGTATAAAGTACATCCTGATTAAAATGAGATTTGGGTACTCTTCACCATTTTTTTTTTTATTACTAACTAACTCTTTTACTATTAAAACAGGTACAAAAAGAAACAACCTTACCTTAATGGTGTTTGCCACGTTTATTTGGTTTGGGGCAAGGACAGGAGACTGATTTTCTTTAGCTGCCTCATAATGCAGGAGTAATTTCTGTGTTCAGTCTCTAAATATCAGGACAATAAAAGTATGAAATAGACTGACAAAATAAAATTGATCTTTGAATTCTTGTTTAAAAATGTGATATCTTCTTTGAAAGGGAAAGAAGCCGAAAGAGGTACAATTAATTGCACTTTGGTGTCTCAAAAATATTTCTGCTTTCAAACAGGAATTCTTTTTCCTTGATGTCTACATTTAGGACCAATGAGAAAGGGACAAAAACAGTTATTCTTCTTTTTTTCAGTTGAGTGTCAGTGCTATCAATTAGTTTTGTGTGGTGTCTGAATTCATAATTAATGAAAATTTTATTTTTTATTTTAAATCATGCATGTTTTATATGAAAAATAAAAATGCATGTTCCTGAATGAGATATAAAAGTTGAAATTAATATCTTCTGTATATCTTTCCTATGGTTAAATTTATGTTCTTGTACTTTCCTCCAAGATGATTAATACTATTATTTTTTGGCATATAGGGTGTGTTTATGTACATTTCTAATAGACATGAATTTGGAAGACTATTATCAACTGCCAATTATAATATTTCCCATTATAACAATGACCTCTGGCAGATTTTTGAAAATCCTGTGGTATGTATTTCATGCTCAGCTTCATTTATTACTTATTTTCCTATAACTCTAAATGGATGTAAATCAGTTAGGTTAATAATATGAAAATATGGTAAGAGGCTTTAAAAAGGTATCTTTAATTATATTTTTTAAGGCATAATTATATTTCTTGACTAAGAACTTTCTTTTTAAAGACATGAGGTTTGGGGAAGGGAATTATCAGTTTCTTTGATTTCTCCCAATATCTCTGTTTATATATTCAAAAACTCCAACAAATTTTTAATCACAATTTCAGAGGAAAATGTTTACAAGTAGCTCATGTATGACAATATTACATTTTGACTTTCAGGAAAAGAATTCAAAAAGTTAGTTTGTGAAAATGGATTTTATTTTATCATTTTGTTTGTTTTTTATAACAATTTTGTGAATGTACACCAAAGATAGCTAGAGAAAATTGCAGAGTAAGTGGATTCAGCATATAAAGTCTTAAGTTGAGGAAATGATTTCCTTTTGAAGTCCAAAATTATTTCTTTTCTGAAAGATTTGAATCATGTAGACATTAATTCCTTTTTTGTCTTACTGGGTTGGTTTTCTTTAGTCAAGTTGGCACAATTATTCAAGGGAAAATACTCTCTCTAATCTCTGTAATACTACTATTTATGGTTTTCTCCTTCCCAATAGTGAAAGTTTTAAATTACAAAGACTCAATCCACCTGATGAGAATTGTCTTTTATTTTGTAGTAGTTGACTTTTGGGAATAGTAAATTTAATGGTCTCTGGAACTCTGTTGAAGGAAAAAGAATATCTTTTGACTTTTTTGGGGTATTTTAAAAATACTTTTGTTTCATTTTAGCTGCGTATCTCCATCTTTCACAGGAGTAGAATTGAAAAGAGGCATTTTTTAAATGGTGAGGGTAGAATTACATATTTTACTTTGGCACTGAATCTCTTGGTATTTTGAGAGACAGAATTATTTGATTTCTTGGGTAATAATTAGTTTCCTGAAAAAAATTTCCCAAGTTATATCCTGTAGATATTTGTGTGAGAAATCAAATCTTTAGAGATTTGAATATGCAATGAATATATCAGAAATAATAGGAACTGCTTTTCTTTCCATGCTTTGTTTTTGGTAAATTAGCCTGACTGACATGCCTCATGAGGGGTATCCCATAGCAAAATATTTAATGATTATCCCATTATCAGAACTTCTAAGAAATTAGTAAAGTCATTTTGTTCCATGACATTTGAAAAGCAGTCTAAAATGAAAAGTTAATATTAATGCTTTAATGTAAAATCTTAGGAGCTTGTTTCTTTAACTTCAAAAAATCTATAATGATGCCAGGAAAGGATACTTAAAAATATTTAAAGGTTCTGAAATGTTATGTATGATTATTTACTGCTAATTTTCCCCCATGTTTTGGAATCAGAGAACCAATTAATATTAAAGGGAATAATGAGATAATACAGTAATTTCATCCTTATAATTATATACTATGTATAAATTAAATTTGTTAAAGAATTTGAAGATAACTTTTATTCTTCCATATCAAAAATTTCTGAGTTACACGTAAGCAGAGATATGCAAAACCAAGAATGGCAAATAAATTATCAGAGCCCTTCTGAATTGTGGCCTGAAAAGATATATTTCAGACAAATATTTTTGAAACGTATTTTGATTGGAATTGTTTTGAGCCCATATCTCAGTTCTTTCCTGTTTGCTCACTTAATTTGTACTTTGCAAGGAGAAAATTAAGAATTTTGTTAAATGGTCTAAATATATGTAAGAAAAGATCGTTTTGGATATTGACTCATATTTTAATATATACCCTTTAAATATTGGGCTTTTAAATAAAACACTTGACCCAGGAAAAGGATTCCTTAGCTGATATTGACAAAAATTGATGTATCTTAGTGTGTGGCTTACGTGTCAGTGATGGACTAAGAGAAGATTCAGGTTCATGAATTAGTATGAAGAGGAGCTATTTTTCAATATATGGTCTTATACCTTAATTTCAGTAACTAAAAGATATGAAATAGTAACCCCATGATCATTCTTTGATACACATCTAAAACTGAAGGCAGAAATTTTAAATACATTTAAAAAAATCAAAATTATTTTAGAGTAATTCACTACAAAATTATAAGTAAGGCCAAGTTGATTAATATTTTTACGAATTTTAGTAATTTTTACTGATTGAGTTTTACGAACATTTGTTGGTAGGATTATGTTCCTTATCTTTCACTTTTAAAACACACATATTTACCTACACCTATTTATATGCATAGAATATAGTATACAAATATAGTGACTATAAGATTACTCAAATTTTAAAATCCTGAGTTATAAAAGTCCGTAAATAAAAATTTTGCCATTCATAAAATGATGTGAACATACATAGAATCAGGCAAAGTTTAAAAAACATAAACTGTGGTTTCTGAAAATTCCCACTTTGTCTACTACATGTAGTCATTTATAAATTGCTTGAGCAATTTCTAAAGTGCATGTACTTTATATTTTCTATTAAAGTATTTATGAAAAGGTTTTTGCTGTAATCTGTGCAATTGATATTTTTGTAGGACTGGAAGGAAAAGTATATAAACCGAGATTATTCGAAGATTTTCACTGAAAATATAGTTGAACAGGTTTGTTTTAATAATTACTATGATATGTAGAGCATTTTTGCTATATTTTCCAGCAGGGAATATTATTAATGCAATACTGCTTTAGCAGCAGATGTTGTGAAAGTGGAGAAACTTTATCCTTTAGGTAAAATTCATGACTTAATTACCAGTTTTACAGCCTTAAGGGTCATACAGTTGTAAACATGTAGAAAAATGAGAATTAACAATAATTTTAAGATCATGCCATTTTTTTAGCATACTCCCAAATGTTATAGCTATCTCAAAAATAAGGAATTCTTGGCAGATCTCTGGTGTAGGCCTCTTTCAATGAAAGTTTATCTTTGAAAGAAATTGAGCTCCAAACGTCTCTTCTCAGAGAGGTCTTTTAAAAAATGAACTCTGTTTGAGGTTAGTGTTCCAAGCTATTGCTAATACCTTATTTCAGAGAATGTAACGTGTCTAAAATGTCTTTAATTCTGAGATGCTGTTATTTTGTGTACCATGAGAAAGGAAAAAACTACTGCCAATTAAACTATGATGCAATGTTTTCTAGTCACTTAGAATTTTTAATTTTATGCATATTGAAAGAGCTATTTTAGACTTATTAAGGCATATATGTTATAGAGCACTGTATACATAATAGCATTTCATTTCAATGAGTGGTAGTATAAATCATTTAAAAAGATGTTTCAAAAGGCAAGTCAACAGTGCCAACTAAATGTGTGCATGTGCACACACACGGATACACACAAAGTGAGGACAGAATGAATGCCTGACCAAGTGTACATGCCCTGTGGCATTAACAACATCACTATGGCTGCCCGGCCAACTGTGTCTCTAAGACACGTCTTCATTGCACAGATGTTAAAATGCAAACAAAATAAGTAAATAAATGAAAATTAAAGTCTTAGAAATTGTTTAAAAAAAACCAAAACCCAAACTAGTATTGTTTGTAACAGTACTGTCAGTAATGTTGGGCAAACTTCTTAAAAAGACATCTAAGTGAGATAAATATTGAATATTCTGTACTTTTGAAATGCCATTTCTTAGTAAAAAGACACAAAATGTTATTCTCTTAATGGTGATACCATGTTTTATATATAGCCTTGTCCAGATGTTTTTTGGTTTCCTATATTTTCTGAAAAAGCCTGTGATGAATTGGTGGAAGAAATGGAGCATTATGGCCAGTGGTCTGGGGGAAAACATCATGTAAGTTGTCATTTCACACAAAGAACTAAAATGTGTATGTGGGGCAAGGAGGAGTGTAGATATTTAGAGAAGGTAGAGGAGGCTTGTCCTTTTTGTCTTACATCTCTGCGTCTTAGACCTAAATGAAGGGGCTACCCAAGGCTGTCAAGAGAACTCTTGTTTTTAGCCTAATTCTGGTACTAATTGTTTAATTTAACATTTAATCTATCCGGGCCTCAGTTTCATCTCCAATTATACTGGATAGGCCTTAAGGGTCAGTGTCTCCTGGCAGGGGATGGTAAGGTAATGCCTGTTGTGTGACACTGCTCTTCTCCAAGGTCACTTTTTATTCTCTGCATTTTTGCAGTGAGCTGTAGTGAAAATACCAAGACAAAGTTTCTGTGGTTGACTGCCAAAGCTATTTTTTTGTGTGTAGACATAGGAAGGAGGAATCTGTTTGAATGCCTTTGGTGTAATTCAGTTTTGCATTTACATTCAGAGTCAAAGACTTGGCTGAAAGCATTACTGTAGGTGGTTCAAGGTATTTCTTTTCCTCTGAGAACCCACAGATGCCAGTTCCTTCACAGTACTGAGGAATTTTCGTGGAATGTTCTGGAATATCACTGCCTCTGCTCAATTATATATTCCCCAGCTAGTTAGCTGATCAGGAAGATAGAAGTTCAAAGTATGAGGAAGAGCTTGAAGTCAGCATGTTGTAGGATAATGAAAAGCAATCATGGAAGGACTTTGGGTGCCACAAAATAAAAGTGAGGAACTTGGCAGGGAAAGTTTATTTTCAGTGACAGGTAATCCAAGTGGCAGACAGACAGAATCTATGCCCGTCACCAGCTAAGACTGCCTGAAGGTTCACTGTAAAAACACTCATTTTTTAGGGGACACGGGAAGGCTTTGGCAATCAATCTTATTTACTTTCTCATCATACCTCACATATCTATTAAATAAGTAGGAAAGCAGTCTTACTCTGTAATACTTTGCTTCATCATTGATACATGTGCAAAGCCATGTTATCTAAGTTATTTTGATAGTTTCGCAATTAAAGCAGATGGTACACCATAATTGAACTGTTATTTTTATTGTCTGTTACGATCTTGTGGTTGAAAAAATTCCAAGATAATGTAAGTGTGATTTGCACACAGACCACAGTTTATGATGTCATGAATACTCTTTTTAGGATAGCCGTATATCTGGTGGTTATGAAAATGTCCCAACTGATGATATCCACATGAAGCAAATTGGTCTGGAGAATGTATGGCTTCATTTTATCCGGGAATTTATTGCGCCTGTTACGCTGAAGGTCTTTGCAGGCTATTATACTAAGGTAATTATCCTCCCGTTCCTGCTGCCTACCTCCTACCAGTTTTTACACAAATGTGCTATTTTATATTGTTATTGATAAGCAAATCCATTGATTTACTTTGCTCTTTTAGGGATTTGCACTATTGAATTTCGTAGTAAAATACTCCCCTGAAAGACAACGCTCTCTTCGCCCTCATCATGACGCTTCTACATTTACCATCAACATTGCGCTCAATAATGTGGGAGAAGATTTTCAGGTAATTATGGCTTTTTTTTTACATTTTTCAAAAGAAATATGTCATTATGAAAGGGCTTTGCCTTATTTTTTTTAGATTCTGCTTAGATATCATCATTTGAATTTTATCACTCATTAAAAATGAAACAAGTTGATACATTTATTGGTCTATCTTTTTTAGGGAGGTGGATGCAAATTTCTAAGGTACAATTGCTCTATTGAGTCACCAAGAAAAGGCTGGAGTTTCATGCATCCAGGGAGACTCACGCATTTGCATGAAGGACTTCCTGTTAAAAATGGAACAAGATACATCGCTGTGTCATTTATAGATCCCTAAGTTATTTACTTTTCATTGAATTCAGTTTTCTTTTGGAATGGATGCCTGGCATGAACATGTCTTTGAAGTTGTGCTTGAGACGATGAGAAGAATATTTAAATAACTTCCACAGAACAACTTCACTTTGGGCCAAACATTTGAAAAACTTTTTATAAAAAATTGATATTTCTTAATATCTGCTCTGAGCCTTAAAACACAGATTGAAGAAGAAGAAAAAGGAAAAAAAATGTAAAAGCAAATATTTATTTGTATGCCTTATTGTCTCTGAGAATAATAACAACTTTCTGAATTTGTTTTTCAGTTGATAAAGTATTCAGGTACAGATGAACAAGTGACAAATGAGACTAATAATATTTTCTTATTAAAAGGCTGGGAAGAGTTTTATTTATCAACATGTAGACAAAATGGATATACATGAAAATTTCAAAAATTTTAATTTTTGAAATGCTGAAAAACTGGAGTTCTAACTGAATTTGTACACAACTAATTGTGTAAGTGCTTTTTTGACTGCCTGTATAGGTACCTTTTACAGTAGTTACTGAAGGAATACAAAGAACAATATTACACAGTGTTTTTCCTCAAGAAACTTAGTACAAAGTATAACTGAGGTACATATCCAGTGGAAAACATTTCTGTTTAGATTGTTAGACAGATTTTTTTACATTTGCAGTAGAAATCAAGCCTTATGTTCCTTCAGATGAATTTTCCAAGGTAGATTATATTAAGTAGATGTTAGATTTAGGACAGCTTTTGAGCCTTTCGATTTCTTAAAGTACATCAAGTATCAACTTAAGATCAGCAAGTGTCCTTAACTCAAAACAGGGTTGTTTTTTTTTTTATTCTAGAAAATAATGAGGAAAAAGAAAATTTCATTGAGATTAGTAGTAACACTTTATGACTTCTTTTAAAAAAACTCTTTTTACGTTTTTAAGTACTTGAATTTTATATCAGGAAGATAAAGTTGGTGAGCCTTTGTTCTTCGCTTTTGCCTTTTGTCTTCCTCCTAATTCTTTTCTTCAGGAGGGTGATTCACATTTTTGTCTTCCCAGCATAGTCTCCATTTTGTCATTCTTACTCTTTTTTTTTTTTTTTTGCGGTACGCGGGCCTCTCACTGTTGTGGCCTCTCCCGTTAAGGAGCACAGGCTCTGGACGCGCAGGCTCCGGACGCGCAGGCTCAGCGGCCATGGCTCACGGGACCAGCCGCTCCGCGGCATGTGGGATCCTACCGGACCAGGGCACGAACCCGTGTCCCCTGCGTCAGCAGGCAGACTCTCAACCACTGCGCCACCAGGGAAGCCCCTATTCTTCTTACTCTTTTTATTACCTTCCTTTTATCCCACTTTAAGAAATTCCCCAACACCAAAAAATTTGTGACTTGAGTTTTTACCATTACTCTGAGTGAGGTTTAAATATTCTTATTGTAGCTACTGTTTTTAATTTAAAGGTTAAACTTGAAAAAAAGTTTTAAGTCATGGTGCCAAATTTCATTTTTCTAACACCATGTGTTAGAAAATTATGAAAAATAAAATAATTTAAAATAAGTTTCTGTTGTTCTCTTTATTATTGGTGATTTAGCTTTAGAAGAGAATATATGGTGGAGTATACTGAAAGAATATCTGGATGCAATAGGCCGTGATTTTTAAATTTTGCTTGGTACATTTACTGATATCAGAACTTAATAAACATTCTAGTTATTGAATTCCAAATTGAATTGTAGTATCTTCCATTTCAGACTGACTAGAGATTTCATCTAACTTATTTTACAAGTGAGAAAACAGAGACAAAAATATTTATTTGATATATATTGATTTACTCAATGGTGTTTTTCAAGTCCTTACTGTGGGCCAGGCACTGGTCCAAGCACTGAAGGTATGGTGATGAATAAGATGTTATATTACTGGGAGATGGATTTAGGAAATAAGGAGTTGGGTTCTATCGCCTTTTTGTTCTTTATTGGCACTTAATATCCAAAGTAAACTCCTACTATCCATCAACTTGATTGAAGAGATATTTTAATAATTATTTGTGAATTATATTACTATACTTCAGGATGGTATTCTAAATATAAATACTGGTATGTCATGGATACCAACCATTCAGAACAGACTTTGGTTATGAAAAACAGTTCTACCAGTGCAAGCCAGCTTAATGTCCCTTGTGGTACACTTCAGAGGAAGGACATAACCAGATACTAGTTCTTTCCAGTAGTAGGTGGTGACTTATAGTAGCTATTTTAATCTCATGCTATGTTGCCAGAAATTGGATCAAGGCAATCAGCTGAGCACATTTTCTACCTTTCCTCTTTTTCCAGACGTCATGAAATGATATGAAATGTACTTTTAAATAGAACAATTTATCCTGAACATTAAATCTAGTCCTACTGTTATCCTATCAACTATCATCATTATCTTATTACTCATCAAGTATTACTAAGTGCTGATCATAACATGGGCTGGGCACCGTATTAGAATAATTGGGGCCATTTATTGAGTCCCTACTGTAGGCCAGCTACTTTATGTAGGTTATCTATAATTGTCACAACAATCTCACAGTGCAAGTTTTATTCTCTTCATTTTATGGAAGAAAACGAAATCTCAAGAAGATAAAATGACTTTCCTAAGGCCACACAATAGGCAAATTGCAGAAGCAGAGGTTGTCTGTAAACACAGATCTGTCTGGCTCCCAAAGGTCTGTCTTTTTCCACTAACTCCCAGTCTTTTTTTTGTTTTTTTTTTTGCGGTACGCGGGCCTCTCACTGCTGTGGCCTCTCCCGTTGCAGAGCCCAGGCTCCAGACTCGCAGGCTCAGCGGCCATGGCTCACGGGCCCAGCCGCTCCGCGGCATGTGGGATCTTCCCGGACCGGGGCACGAACCCGTGTCCCCTGCATCGGCAGGCGGACTCTCAACCACTGCGCCACCAGGGAAGCCCAACTCGCAGTGTTTTGAAAACAAAACTGAATTGTAAGAATGGTCCTTGACTCTAATAGGATTATATCTGTGTAGGAGAAAGAGTTAAATTAATAAACAAAGACTATCAGATAAGGAAATACTATATAAAACGTGAACAATGAAAATGTGTGCATTTTGCAAGCAATGATTGCTATAAATGAACAGGAAGGAGGAGGGAGGACATCGGTGTTGATTGAAGTTCCCGGGGAGGTTTCATCAAACAAACAAAAAAAAGAACAATTCATAATTAATGAGCGAAAGTGCGACAAATTCCCTAAGTAGGTCAAAAATTTGAAAGCTGGAAATCAGGCAGGATTAGGTGGATAGGGAAAGCTATAGCTTGAAACATGTTCAGCTCTGGCAATCACTAATCTATTCTCTGTTTCTGTGAGTTCAGTTTTTTAAAATTCCACATATACGTGAGATGATACAGTATTTGTCTTTCTCTGTCCTATTTCACTTAGCACAATGCCCTTAAGCCTCATCCATGTTGTCACAAATGGCAATATTTCCTTCTACTTCATGGTTGAATAATACTCTAGTGTGTGTGCATGTGTGTGTGTGTGTGTGTGTATTTATATATTTCATTTTTTCTTTACGCATTCATCCGTTGATAGACCCTTAGGTTGTTTCCACGTCTTGGCTGTTGTAAATAATGGTCCAGTGAACATGGGAATGTGAACAGCTTTTGGGGATAATGATTTAGTTTCCTTCAGATATATTCTCAGAAGTGGAATTGCTAGATCATATCATCACAATTTTTAAGTTTTTGAGGAACCAAAATCTTTTACTATGGAAATACATCTGTATATTAATTGTAAAGAAAAAAAAAGTAGAAAGAAAAGAGAATGTAATTTAATTACAATAAATTGATGTGTATTGATGTCAATAGTAACTATTGGTGTCTGCGGGTACATGTATGTGAGTGTGTGTGTATACATATATTACCAAAGGGCTTTAAATGCTAATGGTGGCATTTTTTCTCATTCTTAATGTGCATAGGAATCAATGTGAATATCTTCCCTTAATATGGATACTTTAGTAGTAGTCCAGTATATTAATTTTTTTCACTCTGCTTTATTTTTGAAAAACACTAGTAATTTACCTGTATTGGTAACTTACCTAAGAAATCAAGTACCCTTCGACAGAATAAACATATGGAAAACAGTTAACATACAATCTGAGTGGTCCATCCTAATGACAGAATCTCTTTATATTTTCCTTCACTCCTACTTTCCTGTCTGTCATATGCACTTTTTAATCTCCCTGCTTGCTAAGCCCTAAAGCCCATCTTGTATGACATTTTTGGGGCATGTCATTCATTTGGAATATGGAGTGGTCTATACAACAGATCTCTTCAAGTTGCAGGAAAGCCAAACAAAATTTTCTGTCACAGTTGAGAGTCAGTCTCAGTAAATACCTCACTTTGACTAGATGTTGACTATTTCAGAAAATTAAAGTCTTTAAACTTGATGAAAGCAGCTTTTGTCAAACTGCACTGTTTATCTGTGTCTTTCAGAATAGCAAGCTACAGACTTCTTTTAGTGTAACTCTTTATTAAGAAAAAGCCATTGGGGAGAAACCGGGGAAATGTATAAAGCTCTTCAATGAAAGCAATGAATTTTGGATTAAATTTGAAGAGAAATACACTAAGAAATAACTAATGAAAAGAGAAGAAAACTGTACACACAGACATGCTTTTAAAATGCAGAGTACTATATTGCTAAATTATTCTAATAAAAAGAATTAGAAAATTGGAAAGATGGATATATATGCAAGGGATGTGTGGACTTTATAAATTTCAAATCTTCCAGACAGTTTCTTTTTAATTTTAAAGATAAACTTTAAATTATATTTTTGTTTTATTCTTAATATATTGAAATAAATTAGAAAATATTAATTTGGAAAAGTAGGTTCTTTGCTGATTCTTGAGGTACTGTAATTTTTTTTTGTGATAAATCAAGTAACAATGATTATTTTAGCATGCTATTCTATCTTTACTGAAAAATGGTTGACTTAAAAAAATCTGATTAAACTCTTGAAAATTAGAAAAGAATTTCTGCCTATTTAACAAGATAAAATAAGTAATCAACTTAAAGAATGGTTTTAACAAAAGAAATGGAAAACATCATGCATGCTATCAACAATTTAAGGAAAATCTTGTTCCTTTCAAATTATCTTCATCCCAAAGTAACTATTAGATTTCAAAAAGAGAATTCAGGGATGTAGAAGGAGAAAAACAAAATTCATGTAGATTTGTAATAAGTAATGAACTTCTCTGTGCTTAATTATAAAATAATTTAAAAAATAATTTTAAAAGACATTTTTCTTAACACTGATTTAAGTTCAGTTACTTTTCCTTTAGGAATGTAATCTGAAATGGCAGAAAAAATCCTTAAGGAAAGCACATAATGATATAAAATCCTGCACCTACTCAGGAGACTTTTAAAATTTGACAGAGCTTAACTTCCAGGTGAGAAATGGACAAATTAGAGCATAACTTTCTTCTGCTGATCATAAATGATTAGATAATTGATTAATTGAAAACGTGCATATTTAAAAAATGAGATTATTCTATTAAATTTTTTATTATTTTCATTTGTGATTACATAAATATACATTTTACAAATCTTGCCAAATTGTGACATCAGAGCCCCACCTTGTGGCCAGTGTAGATAACTAATAGAGTCTAAATTTTAAGCAAAAAGCAAGAGCCTTAAATTTTTTTTAAGGTTCATGCTTTCAAAATGTTTCTTAAAGGCTAACATAAATAAAAATGATATAAATTTGGGTGATTTTTTTCAGGAATTCCTTTTTTTATTTTTGTAGATACAACACAGTGTTTTAAAAGGAGGAATTGGGATACCTTATTCTGAAATAAGGGGTAGCTAGCATATTCCCAGTTAGTACTGATGAAGTTGTTTTCTATCCTTTATGTACTTTGGAAACTGCTAATCTGTTTTCACTAGGTAATACGGGCCAATGATAAAATCAGTTTAGAAATGGTCAGACTCAATTACAACTGATACAGTAATTGGTTTTGAGTAAACAAAATAACTTACATGACTTTAGAAAACTTCCATAGGGTTTGATTATAAAGAACAAATGTATTTTTAAAAATTCCTTTGTGGCAGGGAAAGGTAAATCACAATTTTTTTTTTCTCATAATCAGCACAGGGCTAGTAAAGTGCAGCAATGAAGACAGGTTCTCTTTTGGTTTTTTGAGGATTAAGGGAATTTGTTCCTGCTGAAGTTATTGAAGGGAGGTGTGCTAGAGTAGTTCTAAATTACTGTAGCTCTCACGTACTCAGATGTTGCCCCACATCCTTCTTGATCATCGTTCCCTCCTTTGAGTTGCCTTGCACCCTGGCTGCTTCACTGAATTCAGGTGCTGCTCATCTAAGTCTAGAGCAATTTCGTTGATTTTCATATTGTCCTAAGGTGGCTTTCCTTTTGATCTTCTGTGAGTCAAGAGGAGAGGAAATTTTAAAATATACCTATGATCAAAACCTCAATGGTTTGGTGTCTGTGACAGCAAGTCTCCAAAGATGGTCCTCAATGACCCATGCCTCCCAGGATTCGTATCTCTGCACACTTCGCTCTCACCTTGAACCTGGGTGGGCCTTCTGTAACCAGTGGAGTGCAGTAGAAGTTACTCTGCATAACTTCCAAGTTGAGTCAGAAGAGACCCAGTGGCTTTGATCACCTAGAACATTCACTCGTAGGCACTTCTGGAATCCAGGTGCCATTCTGTGAAAAGCCCATGCCACATAAAAGCACTCCAGCCATAATCCGGCACCATGTGAGTGAATTATTTGGACATCAAGCTCTGTCGAACCTTCAGATGACTATTGTCCCCATGGTTGACTTCTGCCTGCAATCACATGTGAGTCCCCAAGCGAGAACCACCCAGCTGAGCCCAGTCAACCCACAGAGCCGTGAGAGAGGAAGATTACATTGTTTTGAGTCACTAAGTCCTGCATAGTTTATTACGCAGCAATAGAAACCAAAACAGGGATAATTGCCCATACTTCCTCTCTAATTGGGCCTGCTTTCCTGAGCACTTAACGTACTGGATTGTTTATTTACCTTTCATTTTCCTCAATAAAGCCATGTTTCTCGAAGGAAGGGACTGGTCCTTATTCAGTCTTTTCAGTTTTAGAGAGAGCCTGGCATACAGTAGGCACTCATATGTGTGAATGAGTAATTGGGAGTTGATTTTATGTCTGAGATTTTGTTGTATTTGAATCAAAATGATCCCTGAGGGAAATAGGAGTTTTGAATTTAACAGACCAAAAATAAAAATAAATCTATGTGTTCTTTGGCTGTGCTGTGTGAGGTAAAGACTTGAGAAAGACTGTACAATCTGTTCCTGAATAAAAGAATATGTAGGCAGCCCCAAGTTGGATAGAGTGATGTACTAAGATGTTATAAAAAGAAACCCATATCACTGTTATCCTCAATATCCTGTGAGAAAGGACCGAGACAGGGAATGGTCAGTTTATGAGTAAACTGCTTGGCAGGTTTAGTCTTTTATATTGAAAGACAAAAATACCCAATTTCTCCCGAGGGTATACTGTGTCCAGAGACTTGACCCATGGTAAGATGGCCAAGTAAGATTTGGTGCAATCACGCAAAGAAGAGAGAGCTCGTGATTGTAGACGGCCTTGGGTCCAGCCAATAGCCTGAGTTCCCTCAGTCTTTTGTTTCTTCAGCTCCCAAAGCACAGACACAATTTGAGAAATTTCATGGAGCTGCAAGATGTTCTCTCAGGTTATTTGTACAATGGGAAAGAAAGGTCACAGAGTCCAGCTTCCTTCCTGTGTCCGTGACAGATCACTAGTCACAGATCACTAGATCACTAGACTTTAAATAAATATTTTGAATTGAATGAATTTGGTTTTACACATCTTAAAACAGTTTTTAGTAAAATGCAAAAGTATTATATCCATATACTGACTAAAAAATCTATATTTTATCATCCCACTTTAAACTAAGAAATAGTTCTAAAGTAGAAAAATGTGAAAACGGTGGATTTCTAAATGCCAAAGAGAGTGTGTCCTTGAGGTGTATTCTCACAGGAACTACTGTTGTTACCATAGTTACAGATTACACTGCTCACTGGGTGTGGCTTGTTGATTTTAACCAAACAGCATTTTAACATCTGTTCAGTATGGTGCTAGAAATGTGATCAATAATGGAATTAAAACTTTATAATTTCAAAAGTATGGACCTGAATGAATTTGTTCAAAAAATGAATTGTTTAGGAGAGCTGTAATGTGGATGATGTCAGAAAGAAAAAACAGAATTTAGAAACTTCTTGACTGCATGTCAGTAATAGTTTGAATAAAACAGACTAGGGAAAAAGTATTTTTATACAAATACAGAGGAGATATCTTTAACAGTTTAAAATTGGTAAAGGATTTGGCAGATCTGAGACGTTAAAAGGGTAACAAACAGTGAATTCGAGTGTGTAAAGTGACAGATATGGGAGAGAGCAATGAAATCAAGGAGTTATAATCAATCTAATTATAGTCCAAAGTGAGGATGTGAAAACTGGACATAAACCCCACCTAACTTGCCAATGATTAGAAAGGTTTCATCTCCTAATTTGGGGTGTTTGTTTTGGCCTTAAGATTTCAGATTCTATTTTGGGGAGGAAGCATGTTGTGTGCACTGTTTTTCAAACAGTTTCATCCTTCAGCAGACTTTCTTGTAAATATTTATTCCAATGTTTCCTTATTTTTTAAAGTCTAAAATGAAGACAGAAGGAGATGTGCAGAATGTGTACTTGTCCATGTCGCATGATTAATTGGAGTGCTCAGATGTTTGTAGCCCAGAATGTAAAGCTTCAATGATGGTTTACACTTGTAACAGTTACATGTAATTTTCCCTGAACATCCCTGTGCTTCCCAGATTTTCCACCCACTCATAGTTAAGTGGGGCCGTGTGACTGTTTTTTGGCCCCTGGCCTGTGACCAGAAATAATGTGGATCACTCCCAAGGCCAAACGTTTAAAAGCCCATTATAGCGACCCTTGAAGCATATATATACTGAGATGTCTGGATCCTGAGTCACTCTTTGGAAGGGAGTTTCCATGAAGGGGTATCAGACCCACAACAGCTATGTGTGAGAAAGAAGTTTTACATGTTAAGCCACTGAGGTTTCCAGGCTTGCAAGATGGCTTATTTTTACCTAATATACCAATCACATGTTTGAGAAAAAGATACATATTTTAATTGAAGTGATTTAGGTGTCTATTGGTTTTAAAATAATGAAAACCTAGAGTTAATTTAGGTTTTAGTGATTTAATTTGTATCATCTAACAACAGAATCTCAAGATTGGAGTGGTCTTAAAAGCTAGGTAGTCCAATCTCTGTCCTGCTTTCACCCTAAACAAACCCCTTTCAGGTTTCCCTGGTCGATGATCATCCAGACTGTACTTGAAAACTTTATTTAGTGAATGTTTATTAGGCGTCTCTTAACATGCCTATCGTTGTACCTGACATTAAAGATTTGATTTAGATTAATAGATAGGATTTATCATCTTTGCATTACAATCCAGTGATGATCAAGTCATTGAATCCTGACGTAGACACAGCAGAGCATTTTCTTAACTGTGCTAGAATCTGTCTTTTGTAACTTCGACTTAAAGTTTATACATGTACATTTGAAAATGATATGAAAAAGTTAATGCCTTTTAACATGGGTGTCTCTTTCATATATTTAACTGCAGTAATCACAACTGTTTCCTCTCTCCCCCCAACCCCCTATGCCTCCTCCTTTCATCTTTTCCACACTTAAAATATCAGACTCTACCCTAGTCTTTTATATTGAAAGACAAAAATAACCAATTTCTCCCAAGGGTATACTATGTCCAGAGACTTGACCCATGGTAAGATGGCCAAGTAAGATTTGGTGCAATCGCGCAAAGAAGAGAGAGCTCGTGATTGTAGACAGCCTTGGTTCCAGCCAATGGCCTGAGTTCCCTCAGTCTTCTGTTTCTTCAGCTCCAAAAGCACAGACACAATTTGAGAAATTTCATGGAGCTGCAAGATGTTCTCTCAGGTTATTTGTACAATGGGAAAGAAAGGTCACAGAGTCCAGCTTCCTTCCCATATCCGTGACAGATCACTAGACCTCTGCTTGAGGGTTTGCAGATTGCTCATCTGTGGTTGAAAAGCTCCTGTTAGCAGAATGCTTTTCCTTATATTGAGCTGATAGCAGCTGCCCTTGCAACTTCTTCCTGTCGCCTCTTGTTCTGCTTTCTAAAGGAGCACAGACTAAGTTGAACGCCCTTTCTATGTGTTAGCAATGCAGATGGATTGTGGTTTTCCTAAATCTGCTCTCCAAGACAAACATTTCAGGATTCACAGCCATCTCATCATCCTGTCCTCTGTGGCTCTCTGCTTCTCTCTCCATTGTCAACATCGCACTTGACAGTGTGTCACCTAGAAACCTGGCTCCTGCAGTGATTCTGATTGCCTCCTTTGGTCTGGTCACTCTATTTCTAGATGTAAAGCCTAAGATTTTACCATCTTGTATAGGGGGTTATACCACAATGATTTAAAAGAAAACACCAGATTAGTGGTTTTCAAACCAGGCTGCACATTAAAATCACCTGGGGGAGCAGTTAAAAAATGCTGATGCTCACGTCCTAGTCCTGACCAAAGAAACCAGGATCTCCAGGAGTAAGGCCCAAATACAGCTATTTTTTAAAGTGCTTCAGTGATTTTAATGTGCAGTAATGCGTTTTGCTCTTAAATGAGGTTTCTCTCAACCTGTATGCAAATGCAATTTTTTATTTGAATGTAAAATATCGGACTTTTGCTCTGTTCCAGTTTAATTATCTCTGATAATAGGAGTCCCATAATTTCCAAATGCAATTTTGTGAGGTCAGTCTTCAACAATCTTCAACAAAGCTAGAACACTGAAACTACTAAAATGTCCATAAGATGTTTAGAAAAGTTTGGAAAGGAATTTTAAGAAGTATAAGGATGAACTCATTTCAATTTAATATTTCTTATATTGTTGGGTTTATGCATAATTTGTACTGTGTGTAAGAGCATCCTACATCATACTATGAATAAACTTGGATGATCATTGTTAGCAGATGACAGAGACCAGTATTTATGGGATACAAGAATGTTTTTCCAAATTCTAGGTCCTTCCAAACAAAACAAGCATTAATCCTCTGTGAGTTCTTTTCTATTGAAACACTAGGTTTCAAGGCATATCCAAATAATTTTTTTTTTTACAATGGTGTGTTAGTTTCTGCTTTATAACAAAGTGTATCAGTTATACATATACATATGTTCCCATATCTCTTCCCTCTTATGTCTCCCTCCCTCCCACCCTCCCTATCCCACCCCTCTAGGTGGTCACAAACCACGGAGCTGATCTCCCTGTGCTATGCGGCTGCTTCCCGCTAGCTATCTATTTTACGTTTGGTATAAACTACCTTTTATTCCTTTAACTTTCGATATCTTTCAGCTGTTAAAAGGAATGTCATTTTAGAAAGTTTGGCAGCAGAAAACGAGTCCGGCACATCTGAAATTAATCAGTGTTGAGTAAGAATTAAGAGGAACAACTGCAGTTATTTAAATTTGCATCTCTGGGTCAAGATTGCCCAAGCATTGCAGTAAAATAGATTAGAATTTCTTAAAAATCCATGTTATTGGCCCTTTATTTAAAAGGCCAGGAGCAGCCCTCACGTTGCATCCCCCATTGTTCTTGGTATATTGAATACATTGTTGATAATGATCATGATGTACAGTTTTGAAAGCACCTAGTTCTTAGGCTAAGGCATCATGTATTGATGTTCATAGTATTTTTCACATCCACTTAAAATGAGTTAGGGATAGTCCAGAGGAATAATGTTAATACCATCAAAATGAAGATACAAGAGGTCAGAAAACATTTAGAGGAAGTGGTGAGATATTTATTGTAATTGCACACACAACTTATTATTTCTCTCTGTAGAGCCAAGACAAAAGAAGAAACACAATAGGTTACTCTACAGAGGTCTCTTGATGTTGCCCAAAGACATTTTTCACTGCCCAGTTACTCACCTTTTTTTTTTTTTTCTATATCTGTATATATTAGACCTTCATCTAGAGATTCAGTCTTGCTTGCCCTCACCTCAGTTCTAATCCTGTCTGTGCTCAAGGGCCCCAAGTAGGTCAAGTAACGAGTTAACACTGATGCCTGTTTGGCTTTGACTTTTTCCTGTCAGATTTGTTAACCAAGTTTTATTTTGAGCCTGTGGAGAAATCATACTCTTCATTTATTAGAACTGGATTTGTCTTGTTCTTTTTTTTTTTTTTTTTTTTTTTTTTTTTTGCGGTACGCGGGCCTCTCACTGCTGTGGCCTCTCCCGTTGTGGAGCACAGGCTCCGGACACGCAGGCTCAGTGGCCATGGCTCACGGGCCCAGCCGCTTGCGGCATGTGGGATCTTCCTGGACCGGGGCACGAACCTGCGTCCCTGCATCGGCAGGCGGACTCTCAACCACTGCGCCACCAGGGAAGCCACTGTCTTGTTCGTTTTGTCTGAACACCTTCCTGGATACCGTGATTCTCATTGCTGTTACCCTGAGACTGGGATCCTGTCAAGGACTAGAGGTCAGTTTGTGCTTTACAAACATGCCAGTTAGCTTTTGCCAAACAAAAGATTACATAACAAACCACTCCCACAGCACAGTGCCTTACAATTACAATAATTTAATTTCATGGATCTATGAGTTGCCTGGGCTCAGCTTAATGGGGTTTTCCCTGCTGTAAATCTCTCATTTCCCTTCCAGGCCCAATGGTCTCACCCCAGCGTATTTCCCCCATGGCAATGACAGAGGGAAAGGCAAGTGGAAACATAGAAGGACTCTTGGAACTGGCACATCACCACTTCCATATTATTCTTTTGCTAAAGCAAGTCATATTGCTGAACCTAATCTGAAGGATAAAGAAATATACTTGGAACCCTTAGGGAGAGAAACATGGCTGAGAATGTGGAAGCAGGAAGGACTGTTGAAAGGTATGAAATGTTATTTAAAACATTAAAAATTATTATCCCAATTAAAAAAAATGTACAGTTGACCCCTTGAACAACACAGGAATTAGGGGCACCAACCCTCATGCAGTTGAAAATCCGAGTAAGACTTTATAGTCAGCCCTCTGTATCCCCTGTTCTGCATCCACGGATTGTACCAACCACAGATCACGTACTGCGCTAGTACATATCGAAAAAAAAAATTCAGGAATAAGTGGACCCACGCAGTTCACACCCGTGTTGTTCAAGGGTCCACTGTATTACGAAATAACTATTACGCCATATGCTAGTAGGATGCTGTTTCATTTATCAATTCATTTCTTTCAATAAATATTTGAAGGCCCAGGGCAAAAGCGTCTAACCTGCCTTCTCTTCTGATTCATCACATAATGTCACATAATCCCCGGCAACTCACTTAAGGTTTTTTTTTTTTAACATTTTTTTTTTTGCGGTACGCAGGCCTCTCACTGTTGTGGTCTCTCCCGTTGCGGAGCACAGGCTCCGGACGGGCAGGTTCAGCGGCCATGGCTCACGGGCCCAGCCGCTCCGCGGCATGCGGGATCCTCCCGGACCGGGGCACGAACCCGTGTCCCCTGCATCGGCAGGCGGACTCTCAACCACAGCGCCGCCAGGGAAGCCCAAGGTTTTTTTTTAAACTTTTCTTTTTCTTGATGTACAGTTCTATAAGATTGAACATGGGTGTAAATTCTTGTACCAACCACCATAATCAGGATATAGAACAGAACATCACAGCAAAGCAATGGTTTTTTTTTTTTTTTGCTCCTTTGTAGTTAAAACCTCCCCCTGCTCCTAATCGCTGACATCAGCTAATCTGTTCTTCCAAATAGTTTTGCCTTTTTTAGGTTGTCATATTATTGGACTCATACAGCATGTTACCTTTGGCCACTGGCTTCTTTCACTCAGCATAATGTCTTTGGGATTCATCAATACTATTGCATGTTCCTTTTCATTGTGTACAATAGTACAGTAATAGTAATAGTAATTGCAATAGTAATCCATGATATGGAAGAATTATAGCTTTTTAATCCATTGACTTATCAAAGGACATTTGAGTTATTTCTAGTTTAGGTGATTATGAATAAAATGTCCATAGACACTCATGTACATGTTTTGTATAACCATAAGTTTATACCTCATTAGAGTAAATAGCTAAGAGTGGGATTGCTTTGCCATATGGTAAGTGTATGATGTTTGTGTTCAGAGTACATGACTGTGTGGTTACCATTCTTTTAAACTTGTTAAGGTTTGTACTATGACTCATGATGTAGTCTATGAAGGTGAATGTTCTACGTCCACATGAGAAGAATCAGTATTCTGCTATTGTTGAATGACATGTTCCACAAATGTCAATTGGTCCAATTGTTTGATGGTGGTGTTCAGTTCTTCTGTATCTTTATGATTCCTGAGAAAGGAGTGTTGAAATCCCCAAGTACAGTGATTGATATGTTTCTCTTGCCATGTCTATTCACTTTTGCTTTAATATTTTGAAGCTCTGTTGTTAGTTACATATATTTAGCATTGTTATATCTTATTAATGTATTGACTCTTTTATCATTATGCAATGTCCCTCTTTATTTCTGGTAATTTTCTTGGCTCTGAGGTTTATTCTGTCTGATAATATATTCCAGTTTTTCTCTGACTAGTGTTTATATATTACCGTTGTTTTCCTTTTTAATCTACCTAAATTATTATATTTAAAGTGGAATTCTTATAGACCATATATATTTGTTACCCTCTTCCTAATCTGAAAACTGTGTCTTTTAATTGCCATGTTTAAATCATTTATCTTTAAATTAATTATTTACATGTTTAGAGTTAGGTCTACCATTTTATTTTTTGTTTTCTGTTTGTCCCTTCTATTTTTCATTCCACTGCTTCTGCCTTCTTTTGGGTTATTTGAATATTTTAAGTATTACTTTTAAATTTATCAATTATATTTTTAATATGTCTTTTCGTATCTTTTCCAGTGGTATTACAATATGCATACTTAAGTTTTCACAGTCTACTTAGAGTTAATATTTTACCATTTCTAGTCAAATGTAGAAACCTTACCACCATATCTTCCTTTATATTTTATTTGTGATATTTATTAACTCTGTGTTCATTGAACAATCCACCAATGTTATAATTTTTACTTTCAACCATTTAAAAAATTTAAAGAACCATTTAAAATAGCTTCAATGAAAAATAGTCTGTTTATTTATGCAATGTTTACCATTTGTGTTGCTCTTCCTTTATTCCCAAAGTTCCATGTTTCTCTTGTATATTTTCCCTTTCACCTGAAACACTTCCTTTTGCACTTCTTGTATATTAGGTTTTCTGGTGATAAGTTATCTTAGTTTTTATTCATTTGAGAATGTCTTTATTTCATCTTAATTTGTGAATGAAAGTTATTTTTACTGGATAGGGAATTATAGGTTGACAGTCTTTTCTTACAGTGCAATATTGGTTTTGCTTCACTGCCGCCTTTTTTTTTTTTTTGCGGTGCGCGGGCCTCTCACTGTTGTGGCCTCTCCCGTTAAGGAGCGCAGGCTCAGCGGCCATGGCTCACGGGCCCAGCCGCTCTGCGGCATGTGGGATCTTCCTGGACCAGGGCACAAACCCGTGTCCCCTGCATCGGCAGGCGGACTCTCAACCCCTGCGCCACCAGGGAAGCCCCACTGCCTTCTTTTTGATGACAAACTTACAATCACTTGAATAGTTATTCTCCTACGTGTAATGCTTTATTTTTCTCTAATGGCTTTCAAGATTTTTTCTCTGTGATTTTCAACAATTTGATCATGATATGTATTGGCACGGAATTCTTTGAGTTTATCCTGTTAGGGGTTTGCTGAACTTCTTGAATCTGTAAGCTTATGTCTTTACCCAAAGTTGGAAAGTTTTCAGGCATTATTTCTTCAAGTACATTTTTTCCTGTACAATAATCTTTCTCTTTTCTTTCTGAAACTTCAAAAACACAAACGTTAGACCTTCTGATATTTTCTTCAGTTTCTCAAAACTGTTCATATTTTCTTTCAAATTTTTTTCTCTCTAATGTTCAAATTGGATAATTTCTACTAATCTACCTCCAAGTACATTAACTCTTCTCTTGTCTTCATTGAGCCCATCTAGTAAAGTTTTTTTCATTTTGGTGATTGTATTTTACAGTTCTAAAATTTCCATTTGTTTCTCCTTTATAGCCTCTATTTATCTGATGAAATTTTTATCTTTCCATTTGTTTTAAGAATTTTTTTGTTACTTCTTTAAACATTTCATAATAGCTTCTTTAAAGTCTTTGTCTGATAATTCAACATCTGATTCATAATTAGGTTGATGTCTGTTGATTTCCTTTCCTTCGACAATTTGTGAGACCTTTCTGATTCTTTCATATATTGAATAATTTGGGACTGGATATTTTGAATATTAAGTTACAGTGCTCTTGGTCTAGATTAGATCCTACGGAGAATGCTTTCTTGTTGTTATTGTTTTGTTTTAGTAAGCAATTGACTCAGGTGCTGGCTGCAATTTCTGATATGACTTATGTGGACTGTGGTTCAAATGTCAGTATACTTTTCAAAGTCTTCCCAATGTTATTCAGCTCTCTCCTGCATGTGTGCTTCATGGGGGCCAGTCTGAGGCCTGAGTGCAGTCTACCTCATGCATCAGTTCTCAAAGCTTATTGGTATAATGTTTAGGGTCATATCTACCGCTCAGTTCAGGGGTGAGCCAAAGGGTTCATATAAAATGTTTTGAAATCCTTTTCTTGAGCACCTTTTTCTCTATAGTGTCTCCCCAAACAATCTTGCTCCCCAGGTTCCTTCTTCCTGGTCCTCTGCTAGTCTTTTTAACCTGCATGCATGTCCTGAGCTTGCTTCTGCTTCTAGATGCAAGTGGCAGGAGGATAGAGAGAAAAAAATGGAGATATTCCTTTATGCTCTTTGGATCACATCGTTTCTCCGGTTGGAGAGCAGGATTATCCTCTTTTCAGGTACTCACCTAACTGCCACTGCCACCACCACCACAGGGTTGCAGCTTCAGGAGTGGGGCTTGCTGGCAGCAAAGCTGAGAAAGAAAGAAGAAAACGTTAGGAATTTACCCCTACTCTCTCTGTCTTCTAGAGGCTGCACTTCCCAATCCTAAGAACAAAAGAAGATGCATTTCTCTTGGAACTCTTTTTGTCCATGCCTGGTACACTATTCTGGGATTTATGCTGACTCAAAGACAAGGAGATATGTATGAAAAAGGAATAAAACAAGGAAACTTCCCACTGATTGCTTGTACTTTGAGTTCTGCTTTTCTTCCCAAGCCACCTTCTACCATTTACTTGGAGTTCCGATGTGGCCCACTCCATGCATTTTGCCAAGGGCTTTGGTTGTATGTGGTTGGAGAGACAGAGAGGAGCTTCTTACTTCATCTTCACAGGAACTTGAACCCTCACTTAAGTTTTGTAAACTTCAGTTACTTCATCTTCAAAGGGAGTGTTATTAATACTTGCCCTTTCTAATTCCTAAGATATATATAGGAATAAAATGAAATGGCATATATGAAAGTGTTTTGTAAACTGTAAAGTACCTTATGATTGTGATCATGGTAAGATATTGACCTTTGAATACTTCTACATAATTTGAAAATAATTTTTCCCATTTCAACTTTATTATTCTTGGCAATTTCCTCAATATACAGTGCCACATTAATAAATATTACAGTGTTTGGAAAGGTGAGACCCCCCCATGTTAAACAAAGCCAGATAGATTTCCCCACTGTGGGACTTCTTGAAGCCTCAGATAGGTTAATGTACATTTTGAACTCTCAAGAGATAAAGGAATAGATTTATGTACTTGTCTGTGAGCTGTTTTCTTTGCTATGGATCTTTTAAATATAGTTAAATGCAGAACTATATTTTGTAAGCACATGCTAGAAAATGCTTCTCTATGGCATCTTTAAAATGAATGAGTCTTTTAAGCTTTGGCAAAACCTCGATTCCCCCTCTTAATCACCTGTCAAGCTGAGAGCCTTGCTCACAGATAGACATGTGGCTGTAGGAAGAAAGGTATTTTGAGGGAATTTGAGGCTTTAAAGAAACACACAGATGCAAAACAAAACAATGTGTATTTGGTATCTTTCTGAAGTTCCATTCAAGTAAAAGTGTTCTGTGGCTTCAGTTCTCAAGCTATGGTCTATTAGTGTGAGAGCAGTTAGAAGATGCTCTTAGAATCTGGTATTACCATGAAAATCCAGGCTGTGTACTTGTACTATTGCTTATACTAGAGACAAAACCCAGTTCTTTAGAAAAGTGTTATTGATTGTGATGTATTTACACCTCCTGCTTCTTTCAGTTAAAAATAATTATTATTAAAATATTGTTTTAAATTTATATTAAATCATTATTATTTAAATTACTTTTAAAAATTAAAAATAATTTTTAGAACTTAGGAACACAACACAGTAAGAAGTTATATATATGTAACCTCATTGTCCTTGCTGGACTCCTAATTGTTTCCTATCTGTAATGGTCAAAATTGGACATAATTCAAAATTATTTTTCTCTTCCACTTTACATTTTTGTGTGAATAAGTTTATATAAACAAAAAGTACAAGCAGAATCTATATTCATTAAAAGAGAAAATGAAGACAATATAACTTTAGACAATGAGGAATTTGACATCTTGAAGGTAATGTATGGATGTTAACTTATAAATCAGTTTAGAATCTCAAATTCACTACTAAGAAAAATAATTCTAGAATAGGTCATTGATTTGTTAATCTTTTTATCTGTACATGAACTTTAAAAGATCATAAGTAGAGGGATTTGCATTCACAAATGTCCTGAACTTTGATCAAGAATTTACTTTTTGAAAGATAATCATTACGCATTTTATCACATTATAATCCAATTCTAATTATGGCCCTAGTTCATCACTACTTCTCACTGGAGAAATGTATCAGCCCCATATGCTTGTAGTCTGTGCCACGCAGACAGCCCTGGGGTCTCCCATTCATGCAATCTGAGAGCACAGACTACCATTACGTGCAAGCTTAAAGCCTAAGTTAAATAAAGCATAGAGAGCAGTAATTCGAGCTTACCCACAGAAAGAGCAAAGTCACATTTGGGGTCAAGTCTGGATATATCTAGCATCTGACCAATATCTGGCTAACTTAAAGCACTCTGTAAATACTCTAGCTTATTTTTATTTAAACAATTTACATAGTTCATCTTTTTTTTTTTAAGCAGGGGTTAAAACTTTTGTGAAAAGCTGCAGTACAAAAGGCTAATACACTCCATATTTGTGCAGAAGAATTTCATCTGCAGAGAGTAAGTTTGGGTGCCTTATTTGTTTCATCATCAAGTCATCCAGAATGTCAGTTTATGGGCAGACGTGAACTTAGGCTGCCTAAAAGCCATTCAAATTTCTTATCTCCTTCCACTATCAAAGCCAGAAAGTGGAAATATTCAATTTCTCAACTTTCCCTGGCTGGAACACCACATCATCCCTAGACTACTGGCCCCTGGATTTAAAAAAAAAAAAAAAATCTATGTTTTAGAAAAAAGGAATTTTTGAAGATTGTGCAGGGCTTCCCTAGTGGTTGAGAGTCCACCTGCCGATGCAGGGGACATGGGTTCGTGCCCCGATCAGGGAAGATCCCACATGCCGCGGAGCGGCTGGGCCCGTGAGCCATGGCCACTGAGCCTGCGCGTCCGGAGCCTGTGCTCCGCAACGGGAGAGGCCACAAGAGTGAGAGGGCCGCGTATCGCAAAAAAAAAAAAAAAAGATTGTGGAGTTGCCTTGCATTCCAATAAAATTGTACCTCCATGCATTATAGAACAAAATACATGGGGTTTTAGACTCTCAGGATTAACGGAATCAAGAAGAGATTGTATTTTCTTTGGATAGTCAAGATAGCAATTCTTTTATTACAAAACCTCTTTACATCTGTTTTTAGAAGTCTCATTTAGTTTTAATTTGAAACTGTTTTTCAAAAGCTAATCATCTGTGATAAGAGATACAAGCTGTTTTAAAAAGTGCCTGCATCAGAAAGCAAGCTAAATCTGCTGGCATCCTTATCCTGGACTTCCCAGCCTTCACAACTGTGAGAAGTAAATTGTTTGTTGCTTATAAGCCACCCAGTCAATAGTGTTTTGTTATAGCAGCCAAATGGACTAAGACACAGGGGAATTTACTTTGTGTGTGTGTGTGTGTGTGTGTGTGTGTGTGTGTGTGTGTGTGTTTTACATAGAGGGTCAGTGAGTGTTCCTAATTATCTTCTGTCAACTTCTGAAGGAAGGAAAGGTAGCGTGAGGTGGGGTGAAGATTAGAAATACTAATGGAAGCATAACTTCTGATGTTTAGCAATAGCATGTGCTATCATTTGCCTCTTGGGGCCTCTGTTGCTGAAGGAAGAACTGTACTGGGGCCTCTGTGAAGCCATGTATAGTTGCAGTAACCCCTGGACCTGTCAGAGTACAGCTAAGATGTACACAGTATAAACTCATTAAAACAACATAATAGTTTAATCAAAATTCACCAAGGTTTATTTGTTGAAATAAATTGGTAACTGAGACAGTGATAATAAGTGAAAAAAGCTACTGCACTTTTTTCTTGAAACATTTGTCCATGGGCTTGTATCCAAGAGGTATATGGTAGGGACAGTCACATTGACCATGTAGGTTTTGGACTTTACCTTAAGAGCACAGGGAACTATTGAACTGTTTTAGCAAATGCGCATGGTCAGCATTACATTTTTTAAAGGTCAATCTGCTTACAGAAATTAATTATTGGTTTAAAAATTAGTGGTTTAAAAAACTGGAGTAGAGATTCCCAGGTAAGAAGATATAGCAATGATCCAGGAAACATATCATGGTGTGCTTCAATGTGAGTATGAAGAAAATTTGGCAAGTTACAGGCACATGGAATGTTGAATAAAACATAATGCATAGGGGAGTTCCGGGAAGATGGCGGAAGAGTAAGACGCGGAGATCACCTTCCTCGCCACAGATACACCGGAAGTACATCTACATGTGGAACAGCTCCTACAGAACACCTACTGAACGCTGGCAGAAGACCTCAGACCTCCCAAAAGGCAAGAAACCACCCCCCACGTACCTGGGTAGGGCTAAAGAAAAAAGAATAAACACAGACAAAAGAATGGGGACGGGACCTGCACCTGTGGGAGGGAGCTGTGAAGGAGGAAAGCTTTCCACACACTAGGAAGCCCCTTCGCAGGCAGAGACTGCGGGTGGCGGAGGGGGGAAGCTTCGGAGACGCGGAGGAGAGCACAGCAACAGGGGTGCGGAAGGCAAAGCAGAGAGATTCCCACACAGAGGACCGGTGCCGACCGGCACTCACTAGGCCGAGAGGCTTGTCTGCTCACCCGCCGGGGCGGGCGGGGCTGGGAGTTGAGGCTCGGGTTTCGGTCGGAGCGCTGGGCGAGGACTGGGGTTGGCGGCGTGAACACAGCCTGCAGGGGGTTAGTGCGCCACGGCTAGCCGGGAGGGAGTCCGGGGAAAAGTCTGGACCTGCCGAAGAGGCAAGAGACTTTTCCTTCCCTTTTTGTTTCCTGGTGCGCCAAGAGAGGGGATTAAAAGCGCTGCTTAAAGGAGCTCCAGAGACAGGCGTGAGCCGCGGCTAAAAGCGTGGACCCCAGAGACGGGCATGAGACGCTAAGGCTGCTGCTGCCGCCACCAAGAAGCCTGTGTGCGAGCACAGGTAACTAGCCACACCCCGCTTCCGCGGAGCCTGTGCAGCCCGCCACTGCCGGGGTCCCGGGATCCAGGGACAACTCCCCCGGGGGAACGCACGGCGCGCCTCAGGCTGGTGCAACGTCACGCCGGCCTCTGCCGCCGCAGGCCCGCCCCGCACGCAGTGCCCCTCCCTCCCCCCGGCGTCAGTGAGCCAGAGCCCTGAATCAGCGGCTCCTTTAACCCCGTCCTGTCTGAGCGAAAAACACACGCCCTCCAGCGACCTACACGCAGAGGCGGGGCCAAATCCAAAGCTGATCCCCTGGGAGCTGTGCGAACAAAGAAGAGAAAGGGAAATCTCTCCCAGCAGCCTCAGAAGCAGCGGATTAAAGCTCCACAATCAACTTGATATACCCTGCATCTGCGGAATACATGAAGAGACAACTAATCATCCCAAATTGAGGAGGTGGACTTTGAGAGCAAGATTTATGATTTTTTCCTCTTTTCCTCTTTTTGTGAGTGTGTATGTGTATGCTTCTGTGTGAGATTTTGTCTGTATAGCTTTGCTTCCACCATTTGTCCTAGGGTTCTATCTGTCCGTTTTTTTGTTTTTTTTTTTTATTTTTTTTCTTAATAATTTTTTTTTTATTTTAATAACTTTATTTTATAAATATATATATATTTATATATATACATTTTTTTGCGGTACACGGGCCTCTCACTGCTGTGGCCTCTCCCGTTGCAGAGCACAGGCTCCGGATGCGCAGGCTCAGCGGCCATGGCTTATGGGCCCAGCCAGCCCACGACGTGCCTCCCGGACTGGGGCACGAACCCACGTCCCCTGCATCAGCAGGCGGACTCCCAACCACTGCGCCACCAGGGAAGCCCAACTTTATTATTTTATCTTACTTTATCTTCTTTCTTTCTTTCTTTCTTTCCTTCCTTCCTTCTTCCCTCCCTCCCTCTTTTCTTTCTTTTTTCCTTCCTTCCTTCCTTTCTTTCTTTCTTTCTATTACTACTAATTCTTTCTTTCTACTTTCTCTCCCTTTTATTCTGAGCCGTGTGTCTGAAAGGCTCTTGGTGCTGCAGCCAGGAGTCAGTGATGTGCCTCTGAGGTGGGAGAGCCAACTTCAGGACACTGGCTCCACATAATATCAAATGACGAAAATCTTCCAGAGATCTCCATCTCAACCAGCACCCAACGTCACTCAATGACCAGCAAGCTACAGTGCTGGACATCCTATGCCAAACAACTAGCAAGATAGGAACACAACCCCACCCATTAGCAGAGAGGCTGCCTAAAATCATAATAAGGCCACAAACACCCCAAAACACACCACCAGACGTGGACCTGCCCACCAGAAAGACAAGATCCAGCCTCATCCACCAGAACACAGGCACTAGTCCCCTCCACCAGGAAGCCTACACAACCCACTGAACCAACCTTAGCCACTGGGGACAGACACCAAACACAACAGGAACTACGAACCTGCAGCCTGCAAAATGGAGACCCCAAACACAGTAAGATAAGCAAAATGAGAAGACAGAAAAACACACAGCAGATGAAGGAGCAAGATAAAAACCCACCAGACCTAACGAATGAAGAGGAAATAGGCAGTCTACCTGAAAAAGAATTCATAATAATGATAGTAAAGATGATCCAAAATCTTGGAAACAGAATGGACAAAATTCAAGAAACATTTAACAAGGACCTAGAAGAACTAAAGATGAAACAAATAGTGATGAACAGCACAATAAATGAAATTAAAAATACTCTAGATTGGATCAATAGCAGAATACTGAGGCAGAAGAACGGATAAGTGACCTGGAAGATAAAATAGTGGAAATAACTACTGCAGAGCAGAATAAAGAAAAAGAATGAAAACTGAGGACAGTCTCACAACCTCTGGGACAACATTAAACGCACCAACATTCGAATTATAGGGGTTCCTGAAGAAGAAGAGAAAAAGAAAGGGACTGAGAAAATATTTGAAGAGATTATAGTTGAAAACTTCCCTAATATAGGAAAGGAAATAGTTAATCAAGTCCAGGAAGCACAAAGAGTCCCATACAGGATAAATCCAAGGAGAAATACGCCAAGACACATATTAATCAAACTGTCACAAATTAAATACAAAGAAAACATATTAAAAGCAGCAAGGGAAAAACAACAAATAACACACAGGGGAATCTCCATAAGGTTAACAGCTGATCTTTCAGCAGAAACTCTGCAAGCCAGAAGGGAGTGGCAGGACATATTTAAAGTGATGAAAGGGAAAAAGCTAAAACCAAGATTACTCTACCCAGCAAGGATCTCATTCAGATTTGATGGAGAAATTAAAACCTTTACAGACAAGCAAAAGCTGAGAGAGTTCAGCACCACCAAACCAGCTTTACAACAACTGCTAAAGGAACTTCTCTAGGCAAGAAGCACAAGAGAAGGAAAAGACCTACAATAACGAACCCAAAACAATTAAGAAAATGGGAATAGGAACATACATATCAATAATTACCTTAAATGTAAATGGACTAAATGCTCCCACCAAAAGACACAGATTGGCTGAATGGATACAAAAACAAGACCCATATATTTGCTGTCTACAAGAGACCCACTTCAGACCTAGAGACACATACAGACTGAAAGTAAGGGGATGGAAAAAGATATTTCATGCAAATGGAAACCAAAAGAAAGCTGGAGTAGTAATTCTCATATCAGACAAAATAGACTTTAAAATAAAGACTATTAGAAGAGACAAAGAAGGACACTACATAATGATCAAGAGATCGATCCAAGAAGAAGATTTAACAATTGTAAATATTTATGCACCCAACATAGGAGCACCTCAATACATAAGGCAAATACTAATAGCCATAAAAGGGGAAATTGACAGTAACACATTCATAGTAAGGGACTTTAACACCCCACTTTCACCCATGGACAGATCATCCAAAATGAAAATAAATAAGGAAACACAAACTTTAAATGATACATTAAACAAGATGGACTTAATTGATATTTATAGGACATTCCATCCAAAAACAACAGAATACACATTTTTCTCAAGTGCTCATGGAACATTCTCCAGGATAGATCATATCTTGGGTCACAAGTCAAGCCTTGGTAAGTTTAAGAAAATTGAAATTGTTTCAAGTATCTTTTCTGACCATAATGCTATGAGACTAGGTATCAATTACAGGAAAAGATTTGTAAAAAATACACATGGAGGCTAAACAATACACTACTTAATAACGAAATGATCACTGAAGAAATCAAAGAGGAGATCAAAAAATACCTAGAAACAAATGACATTGGAGACCCGACGACCCAAAATCTATGGGATGCAGCAAAAGCAGTTCTAAGAGGGAAGTTTATAGCGATACAATCCTACCTTAAGAAACAGGAAACATCTCGAATAAACAACCTAACCTTGCACCTAAAGCAATTAGAGAAAAAGAACAAAAAAACCCCAAAGTTAGCAGAAGGAAAGAAATCATAAAAATCAGATCAGAAATAAATGAAAAAGAAATGAAGGAAATGATAGCAAAGATCAATAAAACTAATAGCTGGTTCTTTGAGAAGATAAACAAAATTGATAAACCATTAGCCAGACTCATCAGAAAAAAAGGGAGAAAACTCAAATCAATAGAATTAGAAATGAGAAAGAAGTAACAACTGACACTGCAGAAATACAAAAGATCATGAGAGATTACTACAAGCAACTCTATGCCAATAAAATGGACAACCTGGAAGAAATGGACAAATTCTTAGAAATGCACAACGTGCCAAGACGGAATCAGGAAGAAATAGAAAATATGAACAGACCAATCACAAGCACTGAAATTGAAACTGTGATTAAAAATCTTCCAACAAACAAAAGCCCAGGACCAGATGGCTTCACAGGTGAATTCTATCAAACATTTAGAGAAGAGCTAACACCCATCCTTCTCAAACTCTTCCAAAATATAGCAGAGGGAGGAACACTCCCAAACTCATTCTACGAGGCCACCATCACCTTGATACCAAAACCAGACAAGGATATCACAAAGAAAGAAAACTACAGGCCAATATCACTGATGAACATAGATGCAAAAATCCTCAACAAAATACTAGCAAACAGAATCCAACAGCACATTAAAAGGATCATACACCATGATCAAGTGGGGTTTATTCCAGGAATGCAAGGATTCTTCAATATATGCAAATCTATCAATGTGATACACCATATTAACAAATTGAAGGAGAAAAACCATATGATCATCTCAATAGATGCAGAGAAAGCTTTTAACAAAATTCAACACCCATTTATGATAAAAACCCTCCAGAAAGTAGGCATAGAGGGAACTTTCCTCAGTATAATAAAGGCCATATATGACAAACCCACAGCCAACATCGTCCTCAATGGTGAAAAACTGAAACCATTTCCACAAGATCAGGAACAAGACAAGGTTGTCCACTCTCACCACTCTTATTCAACATAGTTTTGGAAGTTTTAGCCACAGCAGTCAGAGAAGAAAAGGAAATAAAAGGAATCCAAATTGGAAAAGAAGAAGTAAAGCTGTCACTGTTTGCAGATGACATGATACTATACATAGAGAATCCTAAAGATGCTACCAGAAAACTACTAGGGCTAATCAATGAATTTGGTGAAGTAGCAGGATACAAAATTAATGCACAGAAATCTCTGGCATTCCTATACACTAATAATGAAAAATCTGAACGTGAAATCAAGAAAACACTCCCATTTACCACTGCAACAAAAAGAATAAAATATCTAGGAATAAACCTACCTAAGGAGACAAAAGACCTGTATGCAGAAAATTATAAGACACTGATGTTGAATTTGAGGTGCCTTTAAGGCAGTTAGATGTATAAGTCTATGTTCGGGAGAGGGGTTTCCTTAAAAGAGATGGATGTGGGAATCTTCAGTATAAAGGTGCTATTTACCACCATGGGGGTTAGATGAGATCTGCCCCCCGTAACACCCCACCACCAGGAAGATTGTTAGAGCATAAGATAAAACAGTCTCCACGGGTTTACAGCTGATGACAGAAGCCAAGGAATTGTGGGATGGGGGCGAAAAGCTTCTCAATGATGGAGGAGCTGAGGGGAGGGCCTCATGTTTGTAGTCATTTTAGGAAGTGACATCCTTCTCACACAGGTGGATCTTGGGCCACCTCAATAGGAAAGCAAGCAAGAAAGAAAAGACTCTGCTAGAGAGATGTGATGAAAGGGATCCTGAATTTTGAAATATATTCACGTATTCGTTCTTCTATAGTAATGACATTTTTGAAAATGAATTTGATTATTGGAAACTTGTATCTGTACTTATAGTGAAAGTGAAAAATAATTCAAAGCCAAATTACTTCGACATTTATTTTCCTCTCTTCTTCAATTTTAATAGTAAACGCTACACGTATGTCTTCCCCCGCTCAAAATTTTGATCTTGTTGACTAAAGCTTTCAATTACAGCAGACAGTGCTTCAGATTTGATTAAAAAAATACAAAACATACGAACCATGTTTAATTAAATTCTGGTGGTTGAAAGCACATGAAAGAATTTTTCATTTATGCATAGCTCTGAATTGTTCTTATCAAAATCTCCAGTTTTTGGGCTTCCCTGGTGGCGCAGTGGTTGGGAGTCCGCCTGCCGATGCAGGGGATGCAGGTTCGTGCCCTGGTCCGGGAGGATCCCACATGCCGCGGAGCGGCTGGGCCCGTAAGCCATGGCCGCTGAGCCTGCGCATCCGGAGCCTGTGCTCTGCAACGGGAGAGGCCGCAACAGTGAGAGGCCCACGTACCACACACACACACACAAAAACTCCAGTTTTTGAAGGAGACTGCTGATGACAATAACCACATCAGCTCCTAAGAGAAAAATAGCAATCTGGGCTCCCAGGGATCACCAAGTTTTTTCTAGTGTTATAAAACAGAGCCCTCCCCAACTCTCTCATGTATTTAGATAGTAAACATCTTTTTTTAAAAAATAAAATTAGGCATAATATAAATATTTATGATTCATAGTAGTCGTGATTCTTAAAAATAATTGTGATTGTGTGAGAATCTCTAGAAATCCACCAAGCAAAATACTGTGAAAGAGCCAATTTTAGAGTAAAAAGCAGACACATGGCACTGGGTGATTATGACATTGAAATAACCACAAATTGTAGATGTTTTTCCACTTATTTTTATGTAATTACTTTTCAAATACTGCCTTAAAACTTCTTTTTCCTGTGTATGACTGAAGGTGTATTAAGCGATCTCTTTCCCAAAAAAATACCTTTTGAGCCATATTTATAATTCAGTACAATAGTATCACTCCTTAAGAGCATTAAATTCTTATTTATCCCGGCATATGATTTTTCCCTCTCAATTTTTTCACCTTTCTATCCCTAAAATTTTTCATTTTACGCAGCATCTTTATGCTTCTGACTACTTAGAACTTTGCTTCTTTCAGGGAATCTTTGACTCCAAGTTTCCTGCACAAGCCAGAGTACTTTAAAAAACCTAAGATCTTTGTTAAATCTTATTCCTGGAGAAGCTTTTATAGTCAGCTCAGCACTAACACTTTGAAAATGTTTAACAGAAAGAAAAGACATAGATTCCAAAACATTAGGCCCAGCATGGAGTGAAGATTTCAGTTGCATTGACTCCAACTTATAACCTCTGTAAAACATCAGGGTTTAACCTTCTTTTCCAACTTGCCTCCCAGATTGAGAGAGGATTTACTTGATGGACCAGAGCAATGCTGGCTATGGAGCTGGAGTTTATCTGGAGACTTTTCAACCAAGCTGCTAAGGAGAGAGAAGCACACAAGCAAGCCTGCTGCCAAAGTAAGAATTTCAGTGTGATTTGGTGAAAATATCTGACTGCACAAGCCAGGAAAGACTGAGGTGGGAAAAAGGAAACCTGTGTCCTAACATGATCACTGCTCTATCAGAAACTAAGTACGTGATCTTCACCGAGCTCTTCCCTTTTCCTGGCCAAGCTCCTTATCTCTGACAGGTTGAATGGAATTAGAACTCTGGTAGCCCATAGATGTGGTTTATTTGATTCACATAGCCCTCACCCTCCTTTTTTGCTTCTTTCCTTTTCCCCTTCCTTCCTTCTCTCCCTCCTTCCATCTCCTTCCCTCCCTCCCTCCCTTCCTTCCTTCCTTGTCTTAATTAAATTAAGCCAGAGGTTTAAGCAATATAAACATTTCTTGGTCTTTTAGCCAAAGAGTCTTGAACGTTTAAAAACTCCTTATAACAACAGATACCACTACACACCTATTAGAATGGCCAAAATCTGGAATACTGACACCACCAAATGCTGGCGAGGAGGTAGAACAATTGGGACCCTCATTCATTTCTGGTGGGAATGCAAAATGGTACAGCCACTTTGGAACACAGCTTGGTGGTTTCTTACAAAACTAAACACACTCTTAGCAGGTGATCCAGGAATTGTGTTCTTTGGTATTTAACCAAATGACTTGAAGACTTATATCCACATAAAAACCTGCACATGGATGTTTATAGCTGCTTTACTCACAACTGCCAACACTTAGAAGTAACCAAGATGTCCTTCAGTGGGTGAATTGATAAGTTAACTGTGGTCCATCCAGGCAAAGGGATGTTATTCAGTGCTAAAGAAGAAATGAGTTGTCAAGCCATGAAAAGACACTGAGGAAACTTAAATGCATATTACTAGTGAAAGAAGCCAATCTGAAAAGGCTACATACTGGATGCTTCTAACTATATTACATTCCGGGAAAAGGAAAACTATGTATGGAGGCAGTAAAATTATTGGTGGTTGCCAGGGGTTGAGGGGAGGGAGGGATGAATAGGCTGAGCACAGAGGATTTTTAGGGCAGTGAAAATACACTGTGTCTATAATGATATGTCATACATTTGTCTAAACAGATAGAATGTACAACACCAAGAGTGAACCTTAATGTAAACTATGGACTCTGGGGTGTAATGATGGGCTAATGTAGGTTTACCAATCATAACAGATGTACCACTCTTCGGGGCGATGTTGATGTGGAGGAGGTTATGCATGCGTGGGGCTGGGGAGTAGACAGAGACTCTCTGTACTTTCCACTCAGTTTCTGCTCAGTTTTGCTGTGAATCTAAAATTACCCTAAAAAAATAAAGTTTATTAATTAAAAAAATTGTTGATGGGCATTTGGAATTGAGAAGCCATTTGACACACTGGAAATAACATGATCTTAGGGATCAGACCTTTGAATCTAGACGTGTGTAGGAGCAAGAGGTTTATGGGAAATCTCAGTGCTTTCTGTTCAATTTTGCCATTAACCTGAAATCAGCTCTAAAATTGTCTATTAAAAATAAATAAATAAAATCAAATCAAATCAAACTACACTAGGTTATTTTACATATAACTCTGTGTTTCCTGTTTCTTATGAGAAATTAGAAGACCTGGCAATGCAGAGCCTGGGTCCTCACATGGGAGAACCAGCTAGAACTAAGTGGTGGTCCTGCCATTTTACAAGGGGCGCATGTGTTCCTGATCGCCACAGTCCCCACTGGGCCACCCTTACCCACACATGTCCTTGACCTCAGCAAGAATTTCGGTTTGTGACCTAAGGGATTTAGGCTTGTGAGCTCTGTGATGCTTTTCTTTCATCTCAAAAAGTCTGTAATTCTCACTGGGCAAACCAATAATTACATCTTCTTCGTATTGCCATTTTAGCAGCCTGGGAAATAAGCTGTAAAACCTTAGTATAAGACCAGACTTAATTAACATAACCAGACATTTTTTTTCTTCTCCAGGTTTTCCTTGTGGGTGGCAGGCTCTCTGTACCATGTATCTTTCCACAGCTTCCTTTGAAGACACTAACTTTCCCTTTAACCATCATATCCTCATAACCAGATGATGTACTTTAAAAAAATGGCCTCCTGTCCTCCTTTAGAATGGATTCTTAGTTTTGAACAACACAGTAGGCAACTTTAAAGCTCACAAAGCCATAACTTGAGAATTTAACCAACTCCAGCTCAGATGGCTCTTAAAATGATCTCCACATCCTTTAGGGAAATAATAAAGATCAATAGTTTTTTTCCTTATTCTTATCCCCATGTCCCATCTTTTTTTTTTTTTTTTGCGGTACGTGGGCCTCTCACTATTGTGGCCTCTCCCGTTGTGTAGCACAGGCTCCGGACGCGCAGGCTCAGCGGCCATGGCTCACGGGCCCAGCCGCTCCGTGGCATGTGGGATCTTCCCGGACCGGGGCACGAACCCGTGTCCCCTGCATCGGCAGGCGGACTCTCAACCGCTGCACCACCAGGGAAGGCCCCCATCTATTTCTGAAGGTGGGAAGTTTTTGTTAACATTTTCAAATACCCCTATGGAAGGAATCTGCATGGCCATGATGTAAAGTTTGTCTCTGGAGGCAAAGCGTTTAGCACTATGAATATAGTGGGAATTTCTAGTTCAGTAAATGTGTCTGAGGCTCAAACCTTCTAATTGGCTTTTTTTCTTTTTGCTTGTTTCTGAATGGTAATACTTAGAAGCACTGTAAGATTGTCCATTTCCTCTTCTGAGATAAGTGACTTCTTTCAGTGTTCCTCTTTGTAATATGCAGTACTTACCTTGTGATATCCGGCTACCATCAATGCTCCTTCATCTTTAACATTCAGTCCTTTGCTGATCTTTGAAATAGACGTGTCTTCTTCAAAGCTAAAGGCACCTGAATTTTGCCCTTATTTATACTTTACTGCCTTGTTTCCATCCCTGCCAATGTGCACTCTTCCTGAGTAAAATTCTTGATTATTGTTGATAAATCCTCATTAACATTCTGACATCAATAATTGTCTTAAGGAACAAATTTACATTAAAATTAATTTTCTGATAGGGTTTGGAGTTCCTTCATAGAAGTCATATCTTCCAAGACTTTGCCGTTTTCTAATGCTTACTCATTTCATGGGGGACCAACTTGATTCTCATTTTACTCTCACTTCTGTATGGTGTAACTGACTTGAATTTTTTCTCGTGGAAAGTCAGTCCTAAAATTAACTAGTCAGACCTCTGACATGCCCCACTCTGCTCAAATTCTCTAGTATTTCTTTAAGGAGATTCTCTTTAAGGGGCTGTTCCAGAATACCTTCCAGACCGGTTTTCCAGCAGCTTATGTAAATTGATCCAAACAAATGTATCAACTAAATAAATTGCTTTTATATCAAGGACTTTCTAAAGGAAAAGAGGTCTACTTAAGTGGATGTTATAAGCATAGGAGAAAGTACCATTAACTATGATCTTCTCATTGTCATAAATTTATTATAGCATAGGTTAGTTTTAGGGTGCAAGCATTCTTTCCCTTGGGACAAGTGTTGATTTCTATAGCTGCTGATAGGGGCTCCCCTTTCCTTACCATGGCTCAGGGACACAGTGTTACCTTTTCATGTCTCAAAGAGATAGCAGGGTAGATTTGGGTTTCTGAGCAACATCTAATCAGGGACAGTGTAATACCATCCATAGCAAAGCAACTCCAGTCTATAACTCAGGATCAGGCCTTCCGTGTTGCTCTCACAATAACTCTACCCATCAAAAGAAAATCAACTTTTCACCAGCCCCTCTCCCCTAGCAGAAGAATACATGATTTTTCATTGCCTCATTTCTTGATAAAGTACAAGTCTAATTATATTAGCTCATAGCTTTACCTTGTAGAGGGAGACATGTTTAATAAATCTTACTGGGTCTTCCAACCACTACAAAGATATCTTTGATTTGTGGTGTATTTTAAGAGAAAAAATATGCATGAATAATTTTAGTGATTTAGAAAGGCAATATCATGGAGTGGTAAGAGCTTAGACTCTGGAACTAGACACATTTGATTTGAATTTTGGCTTTATCTTCGTTTTAATATGAGTACACTCACTCACTACATGTGGAATCTTGAGTAAGAAACCTATCCTTTGGGGGTCTCAGTTTCCAAACTTGTAAAATGTGGATAAATAATACATTCATAGTTTAGGGGTTTGCTGCAATGATTAAGTGTGTCGATTCGTGTGAAAGGACTTAGAACCGTGTCTTAGAATTAAATAAAAGTGAACTCTTATTATTTCAAATCACCTCATGGTTTGGCTTATATCCTCTTCTGTTTTATTGGATAGTGTCCTTTTCAATGGTTAATATGACCCACTAATATTTTGAATTTATCTATGGTGTAGGGTTGTTATGAATGAGGTGCACAGAGCATTGAAGGTGCCCATGGGCTAGCTGACGGGTTCTGCCTTCAAGGCAATCCCAGTGGCTCATGGATGGGCTTTATGAAGGAGTCTGCCAAGCAGTAGTAGGATCTGCTCTGATGTTCTCAGAGAGCCCTGACTGCTGTTCTCCCAGCCTGACCCCCAGCTGTTCAGCACTCCACACTATTCTGGATGGGAGGAGAAAGAAGTGGTTCTCTTAGGTAGCCTCCTACACAACTGGGGAAGCTGGACACTCACTCACACACTGTCACTTTCCTCCACGGGTTGCATCATGTTCTAAGAAGGTCCCTCTTGGCACTAAGCTGTGCTACCTTAGGGGAGGGTTCATGGGTAAAGTGAAACTCTTACCCTCTTCAATGCATCTAATCTCTTTTTTTGCCCCAGTAGTGTGCTGGAACTTCTCTGCTGGAGTCCTGGGCTTCTCCTGAGACCACAAAGGTGGTCTCATCTGTGACTGTCAAAATTGGTGTCCTTTGAGGGGGAAGACAGTAGATAACATCAAAATGGCAAGATAAGAGTTGTTTTATAAAGCTCCATTTCTTTTTTTTTTTTTTTGCGATACGCAGGCCTCTCACTGTTGTGGCCTCTCCCGTTGCGGAGCACAGGCTCCGGACGCGCAGGCTCAGCGGCCATGGCTCACGGGCCCAGCCGCTCCGCGGCATGTGGGATCTTCCCGGACCGGGGCACGAACCCGAGTCCCCTGCATCGGCAGGTGGATTCTCAACCACTGCGCCACCAGGGAAGCCCCTAAAGCTCCATTTCTTGAGTGCTGTAGGTAACATTCTCTGTTGCCTCAGAAGACTTGCTTGGCTCCTTTCTGTGATTGAAATATAATGAAATAATTGGAATCTTTACCTTCCCCATCTTTGCTTGCAGCTAGTGTTTGACTTACCCAAACATGCTGGTTGTTGAAGAGGACACAGGTGGCATACATGATATCTTTGGGGCCAAGGTGATTGGAGCCCAAGGAAGGCTATGTAGAGTGAGTGGCTGGAGCTACATTTCCTGGCACACCAAGAACCCACAGGAAAAAGATACAATTTCCAGAAAAGGCCCTCGAGGACAAACACTTTGGCCTAGAGATGAAGGTCTTAGACTCATTTCTCCAGCTTTTCTTACAAATGGCTCCTACCACGTGTTTGGAATGTAGATTTTTTTAATGGTGTTTAGAAGGGAGGGACCCAAGTGTGAGGCAATTGAAATTTTGTTCAATCTTGGCTGCGGTTTTTTACCATAAAGCCTCAGTGAAATTTTATGCACTTATGAGTTGGTCTTGAGATGATAAATTTGTTGCTTTCTCTCATTGAGTTTCTTAAAATTTCCTAAGCTAGATTGGTCTTTTTGTTCTCTAGTCTGAAGACTCTAGGGGAGTCATACCACTGAGCAGTGACTCTAATCATTGTACTATATTTAACAAAATGAAACTTAAAAATACACGTGAAAGGACATGACAAATTCTAAAATCTAAGGTGATAATTATGGTTACTGTTTATCTTTATTTTTTTGGCTGCATTGGGTCTTCGTTGCTGAGCACGGGCTTTCTCTAATTGCAGCAAGTGGGGACTATTCATTGAGGTGTGTGGGCTTCTCATTGCAGTGGCTTCTCTTGTTGCGGAGCAAGGGCTCTAGGCACGTGGATTTCAGTAGTTGTGGCACGTGGGCTCAGTAGTTGTGGCTTGCGGGCTCTAGAGCGCAGGCTCAGTAGTTGCAGTGCACTGGCTTAATTGTTCCGCAGCATGTGGGATCTTCCTGGACCAGGGCTCGAACCCATGTCCCCTGCATTGGCAGGTGGATTCTTAACAACTGCACCACTAGGGAAGCCCTGATTACTGTTTATTAATCAGTTACCTTTCACAAAGCTTCCACTCTGTAGCAAAAAATTTGCTATGTAAGGTACCTTGCCCAGGTTATTTCTCATCTATATTCTCAACCTTGCAAAATAGGAGTAATAATACTATTTTACAGATGAGGAAATTGAGGCTCATAGAGGTTAAAACAACTTACCCCCAACTTACTAGTAATTATTTTACAATGATTAAAGAATATTATTTGCATATACATTGTATGAAAGTGACTGCAGTTGGGCCACTTACTCTTTTTCACCATCATCTGTGCCCACACAAAACATTTTCTTAATATTGTCATTTCAAAAAAGACAGTGAAATTCTCCAGTGGTTTTTGTTTACAAAAAAAAAATCATCTTCCCAACTTCCTCATTTTCTTTTTGCCTGTTCCAGCTTGATCCCATCCTATGACTCAACAGTTATTTCTATCCTGCCCAGCTGTTTGACTTTCACTTACACAAGCTCAGTCCAGAGGTCCAGCTGAATTCCGGCTTATATCTGGCAGCTTCGACTATCAAACTCACAAGCATTTTTTATTCTTCTCTTAATTAATGCAAAGTTTCCCTTATTTTTAAGCTCACCATACCTCCCAGAAATCTACCAGGTTTTGTACGTTTTTACAAAAGCCTTTTGTAAGTATTGGCCAGGCTCAGTGAAATAACTAACTGACTCTTCATGATGTTGCTCATTTCTCGGTAATTGTTGCCCACCCACAAGACTCCAGAGTTGTCTAAATCTGGGAAATGTCTTCAAGGAAGCACTGATCCATGGGAGGAGAAGTTCCAGTATGATAAGGCCATGTTAGGGAGGCTTGTGTGTGCTGCTATTCAGAATTCTGAGAGCTTGCTGCTTATTTAAAAACCTGTGCCACAGGAGTATAATTTTCCTATTTCTTTTGTAAATATCCAGAATACTATAGTATGGCTTTTAGTCCATAGGAGGGCAATGTTGAGCTGCAGGAAAATCATTGCAGTTTTTTTTTGCAAAAGAACATATAGAACGGATTAATTTAAAAATTAATGAATCGAAACAAATTAATTTAACATACTACAAGATGACAGTTATTTAATAATATCTCCACGTCGAATACTGACTGGTTTCATGTTTGTCATACTGCTATTTAATTTGTAAATTGATGTAAATTATCCTTGTCACTCAAAGCCAAACCATTGCTGTCCCTTTGGAGAAGGTCATGTTCTCCTTTGTGCAACTTTTCTTTATTTTAGATGTTGAAAATTCTTAAATTCTTTAGAAATTGAATGATATTTTTAATATTTTTATGCATGGTCTGCCGATGATGGCTCTGCTTAAAGAGATAAGAATTCTTATAGTTCATATCTCTAATCTGCTTTGACACCTTTCCTTGGGTCAGAGTTTGAGGTTCCGTTTAAATGCCACCATAAGGCTCTCAGAGCAAAGAGTTAACCAAATGTAATGTTTAAAGTGAGTTATAAAGAACAAGACAAAATTAAATTTCAGCCAAATTTTAAGCTATGAAATTTGGTCTTTTATCAGAGTTATCTTCGTAAAAAGATACAGCACACTGTCATTTCAACCTGAATGAAAGCAAGTCTATTTTGAATTTTTGAAGCAAGCATTGTAAGTAGAATTTAAATATAAGTATGTGTTTGTGTGAGAAAGTGACAAATTTTGTGTTGTTGTGAAGCCTTATCAGACTCTCCTAGATTGGAAAAGCAATTTCTGTCTCCTCCAAATGTCTATATGTCCCATTTACCAGGGCATAGTGATACGGGTCTGGTTGTTGCTGACCTAAGTCCCCATTTGGGTTCAGGGGCATGGTGCATCTTGTCTGTGGTTTAGTTCCTGAGTCCAAGGAAGCAGTAAACTACTAGATCAATAATAATAAAAGCCAGCGTTTAGTAAATGCTTACTGTATGCCAAACACTGTTATCCAAGTACTGTTACAAATTTATTTAACCCTCACAACAATGCTGTAAGTTCTATTATTAACATTATTTACTGGATAAGGAAACTGAGCTATAGAGTTTGTACATTAGGTGTTCAAGTCACAGAGCTTCCCAAGAGACAGAGCCAGGCACACATTAGGCGGCTTGCTGCTTATCTCTACTTCCAGGTTAAAAGTAGAGTGGGGGCTTCCCTGGTGGTGCAGTGGTTGAGAGTCTGCCTGCCGATGCAGGGGACACGGGTTCGTGCCCCGGTCCGGGAAGATCCCACATGGCGCAGAGCGGCTGGGCCCGTGAGCCATGGCCGCTGAGCCTGCGCGTCCGGAGCCTGTGCTCTGCAATGAGAGAGGCCACAACAGTGAGAGGCCCGCGTACCACAAAAAAAAAAAAAAAAAAAAGTAGAGTGGATCAAAGGTTAGAAGTGGTGATGCATGCGGTGTTTCAGAGTAAAGGGGAAAAGTATATGGACATTAGGGAATATTTAAAATATTTCCTCAATATCTTTTGTTTAATACGATGCCTCTGGGTAGGTGTGAGTGGATGGGGGTAGACAAATGTGCCAATGAGGAGCATCATCATAAGATTTACTTTTTCAATCTACCTACATTTATGATTGGCAGATTTTTGTTCTTTTTATATTATAATAATATGACAAATATAATCTCCTGGAGGGTGGAAATTGCATCTTATAATTTTCTGTGTCTTTCATTACATCTAACCCAATAGCATGGATATGTGGAAATGATACTTTTGGAAAAATAAATAATTGATGACCCCCCCAAATAATTACTCAGGTCTAAAAGGCAGATATGTGTAAAGTCAAATGCAGAAACCACTGGCACACATCGTTGGTCTGTATTTTAGATCTGAGTAATATCTTTGGGGGATTTATTCTGTTTATTTACAACCAGGAAGAATAGTTTGGCTCTGAACTACCATCTGGACAATTCACTTCAACCTTATCAGAGAAAGTGGATTTTAGATAATGGTCAGTAGGTATATTTTTCTTTCTAGTTATTTACTTTAAGAAAGATCTCTGACTTCCCATTTTGAACTTTAAGGCTGTATGATAATTTGAGCCCATGCAAGTTTCTAAACGGACCTTGTTGGCATATACATAGAGAGCTCTATTTGACTAATTTTTAATTAGTTTTAAATTTAACTGTTCTTATCTAGAAGTAAGAAGCACTGTATAATTCCTGTAAAATTCTAGTCAAACACTGAATGCTCACCTTAAATAGGGCATGTAGTTATTCATTCTAGGAAATTTAGAACTCTATATAAACCAGTATTTTTCAAGAAATTACACATAGAGAATAGTTTCGCATAACAAAGAAACCCTTAAGGGAGGGAAACATTGGTGCACGCCTGGGACGTGTGTGTGTGTGTGTGCGCACGCATGTGTGTGTGCGTGCGCACGCACATGCATGCATGGTAATGGAAAGAAAAATAAATGTAGATTAAAACACAAAGTAAAGGATATAGATTTTACAGGAAGAGGAGGAGAAAAGAGAGAAAAAATTCTGAGACTAATCAATGAAGGCAAAGGGAAGGAGAACAGGATGGATTTAAGCAATCTGCACAGTAATTTCCCCATTTCCTTGTTCATCCTCGGCCCATTAATAGAGTTCTAGTTGAATATGTGCAGCAATAGAGCCTATAGGTAATTTCTATGACTCCACAGCTGTGTGAATATACAGGGGAGGTAATTCTGTCACTGAGCTAGTCCTGTATCACATTGGGCTGAAGGGTTATATTTTCACAACCCATCCCATCCCATTCAACAGCGGGCACCCAGACTTCCCTAGAAACCTCCCCTTCTCAGGTTTATTTCTAGGACATGGAGGAATATGGGGAAATGGATTAAAATTCAAGAGACGGAGAGAGAGAGAGAAGAAGAAGACAGAGGGAAAAATAAAGAAAAGATGGTGGGAACATCATTTCAAGGTTATAAGATTGAAATTTGAATTTGGTTACATGAGAACAACTAGGGATTAAGAGGTATGGATATAATCTTAACCATATAACATAATTTCCATTTCTGGCCTCCATGCTGCATATATGTTTAACAAATCAGTTAATAACGACTTTGAGTAGAGTCAGTTCCATCATCTAATTTATTCCCAGAGGCATGGACTGAAGCTCATTCCTCTAGGTGGAAATCAGTAAACTTCTCGTTCAGATTTAATTGAATCCAGGACCATTCAAAGCTCAAGGGATCAGCTCTGAGGAAGGAGTGAGAATAACAAACATAATTTTATCTGTTTTAATTTTACTAATTTTAGTCTAATTTCTAATAACTCAGGATTTCAGTGACTTTTCAAGACTAACTGAAACAGCTACCAGTGTCATTGTGAACACCAGAATATTTTACCAGAGTGAAGGCTCACATCCTGTCAACCAAGGCAAGACTTCCCTGGTTGACACAGTTGCCCTCTGAGGTAGCTCTTCATGGAAAATTCCTAGGAGGTAATTCATAAAGTGAAAGACTGAATCTTGGCTCAGCTGTCTCACAATTAATAGACAGGGGTATTTTAAAAGTGGCTATAGGGGCTTCCCTGGTGGCACAGTGGTTGAGAGTCCGCCTGCCGATGCAGGGGACACGGGTTCATGCCCCAGTCCGGGAAGATCCCACATGCGGCGGAACAGCTAGGCCCGTGAGCCATGGCCGCTGAGCCTGCACATCAGGAGCCTGTGCTCTGCAACGGGAGAGGCCACAACAGTGAGAGGCCAGCGTACCGCAATAAAAAAAACAAAACAAAACAAAACAAAAAAAAGTGGCTATAAACATTTTTTGCATCTAAATAAAATGTTTATTTTACAATAGTTTCTAATTCATTGAAAAGTTTCAAAGACAGTTTAAAGAGTTCCCATATACACCACACCCAGTTTCCCCTATTGTTAATATATTACTATTGCAGATGAACCAATATAGATATCTTATTATAAACTAAATTCTATACTTTATGCGGATTTTATTAGTTTTTTTTGTGTGTGTGTTTTTTAAATTTTTTATATAGCAGGTTCTTATTAGTCATCCATTTTATACACATCAGTGTATACATGTCAATCCCAATCCCCCAATTCATCACACCACCACCACCACCCCAGCGGCTTTCCCCCCTTGGTGTCCATACATTTGTTCTCTACATTTGTGTCTCAATTTCTGTCCTGCAAACTGGTTCATCTGCACCATTTTTCTAGGTTCCACATATATGTGTTAATATCCGATATTTGTTTTTCTCTTTCTGATGTACTTCACTCTGTATGACAGTCTCTAGATCCATCCACATCTCTACAAATGACCCAATTTCATTCCTTTTTATGGCCGAGTAATATTCCATTGTATGTATGTACCTCATCTTCTTTATCCATTCGTCTGTTGATGGGCATTTAGGTTGCTTCCATGACCTGGCTATTGTAAATAGTGCTGCAGTGAACATTGGGGTGCATGTGTCTTTTTCAATTATGGTTTTCTCTGGGTATATGCCCAGTAGTGGGATTGCTGGGTCAGATGGTAACTCTATTTTTAGTTTTTTAAGGAACCTCCATACTGTTCTCCATAGTGGCTGTATCAATTTACATTCCCACCAACAGTGCAAGAATGTTCCCTTTTCTCCACACCCTCTCCAGCATTTGTTGCTTGTAGATTTTCTGATGATGCCCATTCTGACTGCTGTGAGGTGATACCTCATTGTAGTTTTGATTTCCATTTCTCTAATAATTAGTGATGTTGAGCAGCTTTTCATGTGCTTCTTGGCCATCATTATGTCTTCTTTGGAGAAATGTCTATTTAGGTCTTCTGCCCATTTTTGGATTGGATTGTTTGTTTCTTTAATATTGAGCTGCATGAGCTGTTTATATATTTTGGAGATTAATCCTTTGTCCATTTATTCATTTGCAAATATTTTCTCCCATTTTGAGAGTTGTCTTTTCGCTTGTTTATGGTTTCCTTTGCTGTGCAAAAGCTTTTAAGTTTCATTAGGTCCCATTTGGTTATTTTTGTTTTTATTTCCATTAGTCTAGGAGGTGGATCAAAAAAGATCTTTCTGTGATTTATGTCAAAGAGTGTTCTTCCTATGTTTTCCTTTAAGAGTTTTATAGTGTCTGGTCTTATGTTTAGGTCTCTAATCCATTTTGAGTTTATTTTTGTGTATGGTGTTAGGGAGTGTCCTAATTTCATTCATTTCCATGTAGCTGTCCAGTTTTCCCAGCACCATTTATTGAAGAGGCTGTCTTTTCTCCATTGTATATCCTTGCCTCCTCTGTCATAGATTAGTTGACCATAGGTGTGTGGGTTTATCTCTGGGCTTTCTATCTTGTTCCATTGATCTGTTTCTGTCTTTGTGCCAGTACCATATTGTCTTGATTACAGTAGCTTTGTAGTATAGTCTGAAGTCAGGGAGCCTGATTCCTCCAGCTCCATTTTTTTCCCTCAAGACTGCTTTGGCTATTCGGGGTCTTCTGTGTCTCCAAACAAATTTTAAGAGTTTTTGTTCTAGTTCCGTAAAAAATGCCATTGGTAATTTGATAGGGATTGCATTGAATCTGTCGATTGCTTTGGGTAGTATAGTCATTTTCACAATATTGATTCTTCCAATCCAAGAACATGGTATATCTCTCCATCTGTTGGAATCATCTTTAATTTCTTTCATCAGTGTCTTATAATTTTCTGCATACAGGTCTTTTGTATCCCTATGTAGGTTTATTCCTAGATATTTTATTCCTTTGTTGCAGTGGTAAGTGGGAGTGTTTCCTTAATTTCTCTTTCAGATTTTTCATCATTAGTGTATAGGAATGCCAGAGATTTCTGTGCATTAATTTTGTATCCTGCTACTTTACCAAATTCATTAATTAGCTCTAGTAGTTTTCTGGTGACATCTTTAGGATTATCTATGTATAGTATCATGTCATCTGTAAATAGTGACAGTTTTACTTCTTCTTTTCCAATTTGGATTCCTTTTATTTCTTTTTCTTCTCTGATTGCTGAGGCTAGGACTTCCAAAACTATGTTGAATAATCGTGCTGAGAGTGGACAACCTTGTCTTGTTCCTGATCTTAGAGGAAATGCTTTCAGTTTTTCACCATTGAGAATGATGTTTGCTGTGGGTTTGTCATATATGGCCTTTATTATGTTGAGGTAGGTTCCCTCTATGCCCACTTTCTGGAGAGTTTTTATCATAAATGGGTGTTGAATTTTGACAAAAGCTTGTCCTGTCCGGCATCTTTTGAGATGATCATATGGTTTGTATTCTTCAATTTGTTAATATGGTGTATCACATTGATTGATTTGCATATATTGAAGAATCCTTGCATCCCTGGGGTAAATCCCACTTGATCATGTTGTATGATCCTTTTAAAGTGTTGTTCAATTCTGTTTGCTTGTATTTTGTTAAGGATTTTTGCATCTATATTCATCAGTGATATTGGTCTGTAATTTTCTTTTTTTGTACTATCTTTGTTTGGTTTTAGTATCAGGGTGATGGTGGCCTCATAGAATGAGTTGGGGAGTGTTCCTTTCTCTGCAATTTTTTGGAAGAGTTTGAGAAGTATGGGTGTTAGCTCTTTTCTAAATCTTTGATAGAGTTCACCTTTGAAACCATCTGGTCCTGGACTTTTGTTTGTTGGAAGATTTTTTATCACAGTTTCAATTTCATTACTTGTGATTGGTCTGTTCATATTTTCTGTTTCTTCCTGGTTCAGTCTTGGGAGGTTATACCTTTCTAAGAATTTGTCCATTTCTTCCAGGTTGTCCATTTTATTGGCACAGAGCTGCTTGTAGTAATCTCTCATGATCCTTTGTATTTCTGCAGTGTCAGTGTTACTTCTCCTTTTTCATTTCTAATTCTGTTGATTTGACTCTTCTCCCTTTTTTTCTTGATGAGTCTGGCTAACAGTTTATCAGTTTTATTTGTCTTTTCAAAGAACCAACTTTTAGTTTTATTGATCTTTGCTATTGTTTCCTTCATTTCTTTTTCAGTTTTTTCTGATATGATTTTTACGATTTCTTTCTTTCTGCTAAATTTGGGGTGTTTTTTTTTCTTCTTTAATTGCTTTAGGTGTAAGATTAGGTTGTTTATTTGAGATGTTTCTTGAGGTAGGATTGTATTGCTATAAACTTCCCTCTTAGAACTGCTTGTGCTATATCCCGTTGATTTTGGGTCATTGTGTTTTTATTGTCATTTGTTTCTAGATATTTTTTGGTTTCCTCTTTGATTTCTTCAGTGATCTCCTGGTTATTTAGTATTGTTTCACCTCCATGTGTTTGTATTTTTTAGTTTTTTTTTTCCTGTAATTGATATCTTGTCTCATAGCATTGTGGTCAGAAAAGATACTTGATGTTATTTCAATTTTCTTAAATTTACCAAGACTTGATTTGTGACCCAAGATATGATCTATCCTGGAGAATATTTCATGAGCACTTGAGAAGAAAGTGTGTTCTGTTGGTTTTGGATGGAAGGTCCTATAACTATCAATTAAGTCATCTTGTTTAATGTGTAATTTAAGGCTTATGTTACCTTATTTATTTTCATTTTGGATGTTCTGTCCATTGGTGAAAGTGAGGTGTTAAAGTACCTTAGTATTATTGTGTTACTGTCGATTTCACATTTTATGGCTGTTAATGTTTGCCTTATGTATTGAGGTGCTCCTATATTGGGTGCATAAATATTTACCATTGTTATATCTTCTTGTTGGATTGATCCCTTGATCATTATATAGTGTCCTTCTTTGTCTCTTGTAATAGTCTTTATTTTAAAGTCTATTTTGTCTGAGATGAGAATACTACTCCAGCTTTCTTTTGATTTCCATTTGCATGGAATATCTTTTTCTGTCCCCTCACTTTCAATCTGTATGTGTCCCTAGGTCTGAAGTGGGTCTCTTGTAGACAGCATATATGTGGGTCTTGTTTTTGTATCCATTCAGCCAGTCTATGTTTTTTGGTTGGAGCATTTAATCCATTTACATTTAAGGTAATTATCGATATGTAAATTCCTATAAACATTTTCTTAATTGTTTTGGATTTGTTATTGTAGGCCTTTTCCTTCTCTTGTGTTTCCTGCCTGGAGAAGTTCCTTTAGCATTTGTTGTAAAGCTGGTTTGGTGGTGCTGAATTCTCTTAACTTTTGCTTGTCTGTAAAGGTTTTAATTTCTCCATCAAATCTGAATGAGATCCTTGCTGGGTAGAGTAATCTTGGTTGTAGGTTTTTCCCTTTCATCACTTTAAATATGTCCTGCCACTCCCTTCTGGCTTGCAGAGTTTCTGCTGAAAGATCAGCTGTTAACCTTATGGGGATTCCCTTTTACATTATTTGTTGCTTTTCCCTTTCTACTTTTAATATTTTTTCTTTGTATTTAATTTTTGATAATTGATTAAATGTGTCTTAGCACGTTTCTCCTTGGATTTATCCTGTGTGGGACTCTCTGTGCTTCATGGGCTTGATTGATGATTTCCTTTCCCATATTAGGGAAGTTTTCATCTGTGATCTCTTCAAGTATTTTCTCAGTTCCTTTCTTTTTCTCTTCTTCTGGGACCCCTCTAATTCAAATGTTGGTGCATTTAATGTTGTCCCAGAAGTGTCTGAGACTGTTCTCAATTCTTTTCATTCCTTTTTCTTTTTCTGCTCTGTGATAGTTATTTCCACCATTTTATCTTCCAGGTCACTTATCTGTTCTTCTGCCTCAGTTATTCTGCTATTGATTTCTTCTAGAGAATTTTTGATTTCATTTATTGTGTTGTTCATCACTGTTTATTTGATCTTTAGTCCTTCTAGGTCCTTGTTGAATGTTTCTTGTATTTTCTCCATTCTATTTCCAAGATTTTGTATCATCTTTACTATCATTACTCTGGATTCTTTTTCAGGTAGACTGCCTATTTTCTCCTCCATCAGATTAGATTTGATGGGTTGGGGCAGCCAAGATTTCCCAATAGCGGTGTGTACAGCTGCTCAGCGATTGTTATTTGTTCTTCTCCTAGTCAAGTTAATACCTAGAATTCATGCATATTTACAGAAAAGACTCACACTCTTTCCGACTAAAAATCTTCTAGTCTTAAATTTCTAAGCTCAAAAATTTAGAATTTATTTATGCAACAGAAATATATTTTTCTTTATTCTCACATTTTTAAAATACATTAGGTAACAGATCTGAAGATAACTAGAAAGGACAGATTTTAAAAACCTCAAACATAAGCATTTCTCTCATTTTCTCCCTACTTGTCATGGGACTATACTGTGAAAGGTTCAGGAAAAAGGAGGAAGAAGTAGCAGGAACATGAGAAGAGAAAAAGAAAGGGGAAAAGAAAAGGTTGAAAAAAGAGAAAAAGGAAAAGGAGGAGGAGGAGGAGGAAAACACATTTTTGAAGGAACTTTATGTGCAAGAATATAACTGACATTTATTAAGTTTATATCATGTGCCTGGTTCTATTTTAGATGCTTTTTATATTGTTTAGTAAGTGAGAGAAAAGCTGAGAGTAATTAGGTATCTTGTGCAATGGCTAGTTAGATGGTTGTCTATCATTTTCCAAAGCTCAAGCTTTATCATAAGTGATGCTAATAGTTAAATAACTGTTAACTGGTGAAATAGAGGATGGAAATGCTCTATGAGATATCAGCATCTAGGTGATTTAATGTTTTTCTTTCAATACAGTTTCCCTATTAAAAAATTTTCACAGACCTCTGAAGCAGTCTAAAATGTACTGAATTGTACTGTCTTGGACTATTATCAGAGTAATGATGTTTTTACTAATTTTCAGTTTGTTAAAGTACCATTTCATCCCAAAACTTCTTAGTAAAACATTACCTTAAAAGTCTGAGTTAAATCGAATATCCTGAACTAGCTAATGAATAGTGTTAGATTGTTTAAATAAAGTATTAAAAATTGTATGACTGAAGTGTCCTCTGAATACTTTTGAATTTTCAAAGTGTCAAGCTATTATAAACATAGAGTAAAATGATCAAATATTAAATGAATTTTTCAATTTATTTTGACAAATGTAGACACATTCACTCAAGACACAGAACATTTCCATAAACCAAAAAAGTTCCTTTGTGCTCTTTCCTGGTCAGTTTCTACCACCCTTGAAGCTAAAGGAATATACTGATCTGATTTGTATCATTATAAGTTAGTTTTGCCTATTCTAGGACTGTATGCACAGAATATTTTTTGTTTCTGGCTTTTTCCACTCAGCACAATATTCTGATATTCATCCATGTTGTTGGATGTATCAGACCTTTGCTCCTTTTTATTGTGAGGAACACACACAATATCTTCACTGTATGAATCTACCACAGTTTGTTTATCCATTCTCCTGTTCAGCAACAGGAACAGGCTGACTGATATCTGGCTGACTTTGTTTATTATGAATAAATTTGATTGAATATTCTTATAAAAGGGTGTTTGCGGGCATATGCTTTCAATTCTCTTGGATTGGAGTTGCAAGGTCAAAGGGTAAGTTTATATTCAGCTTTTTAATCAATTGCCAAACAGCTTTCCAAACCGGTTGTGCCATTTGTATTTTCCCACCATCACAAAGTATGAGAATTCTGGTTGTTTCAAATCCTCTCCAACATTTGGTGTGGTTGTTTGGTCTTTTCCATTTTGGGCATACTTGTGGCTGTGTAATGGTATGCTTCTCAATACTTTTGTAGGGGAGAAAGACTTTTTTCCTTTACCTTTCTGGGTTCTTTGGCTGGTCTAATAATTAAATTGACATAACACAGATTAACAGGAAGAAGACAAATTTAATGATGTACGTATGAGAGCCCCAAAGATATGAGACCCAAAGGCAAGTTGAGCAATTGAGGCTTCTATGCTGTCCTGAGCTAAGGAATGGGATAGGGTCCTGGGATTTCACAGGGGGAATTCCCAGGACAATACGAAGATGTTAATTAGATGTTTGCCCTGACATGCACATAGGTCATTCAGATAAAAGTTATCTCTGGTAATAGCTCTTTCTCTCTCTGAGCCAGATTCTTTTAGGTAGTGAAGGGAGAGGTAAAAAGTTCTTCCTGAGTCTTCTGAGCCTTGATTGTCTTCAGCTCAAAATAATCTACAAGCTGGAGTGGCACATTTTGGGAGGCTCATTCTGAACCCCTTCACTTTCAACAAAGCTGAAATATAGGTCATGAGAGATCCTGTGCTAGTCATTAGAGCTGCTACAAATACTTAAGATCTCCTTCCCTTCTGAATACATGATAAGATTACACTTGTATCAATATTAAATGTGCACAGTAAACAAAAGGTCCTCTGCACACCTGTGCTGATCATGTAATCAGATATAGAAGTAATCTTCATTATTCTTAAGTCTTTGAGATTTTGGTGTCATTTGTTACTATAGCATAACCTAACCTAACCTGAAATGTGGAATGTGGTTCTAAATATTGCTTGCCCCATTGGGGTACACTTTTGCTATCAATGAACATGGGATACTGTGTAAGAGAGGTCAGAAAGTATTGGAAGGAAGTAATTTATGCTTTGTAAGCACTATTCATGTGAAGGACAATCTATTACGTACCTTACATAAGTTATTCCTTTGAAGACTCTGTTACCTTGAAATATATTTCAATATTGTTTTGTCACTCAAATGAAGAAACTGTGGGTTAGAATGTTGATTAACTTGTTCAAGCTTGTAAAAACTAGTGAGTGTGGGTGGCTTTTCTTTTTTACTTGTACTCTTTTCATTGCTCTGGGCTATTTGAAGTTGTGATATATTTTCAGTTTCAGAATTAGATGCTATAGTTATGGCCTATACCATTGCTTGTGTAGATGTGAAAACAAAAATGTAAAAGTAATGCATGACTTCTTATTCTAAAAGTAGAATTGTTGTTGACAAATTTGTTGTGACAGAACTTCAAACGGCCTGACGACATATTTTGTGAGCCAATGTATATCAGGAAATATAGCTACAAATGAAATGGAATTTTGAAGTGCAAATTAGGAACCTGTGTTCCAAGGTGCTATCAGTGTTTGACTTTGGGAAGCTCAGAGACAGTCTGCAGCACTGATGGAGCATACAGGAAGAATTTTCACTCACTTTCCAAAGGTCAGGTGTGCTTGTTACATTGCTGAATGAGAATAACCTGCATTCATTTTTTAATGATCTGTCAACTGAAAAAAAAATGCACAATGTGAAAGTTGTGAGCTGTCTTATTTGGGGCAAAATAAGGACTATAGCCTGAGAGGCAGCATCTCAGATAGCTCTAAGGAATTGCTCCGAAGGTTGGGGGGGGTCAGTTTATATGTGATTTTAGTGAAGGGGGGTACATGCAATCAATTGCACATTTTTGGCAGAGGGTTGCTGCTAGTCTCATGAAGTTACTGCTAGTCATGAGGGGCAGATGTCTCTGTTAATGATTTTATTGCTTTTCTAGATATGAGAAGATACAAGAATTTGAGCTCATAAATTCTTCTCTTGAACATATCTAACTATCTGAAAGCTTATTCTGCCAGTTTTTCCCAGAGCGTGGAGTGCTTCATTCCTGATCTCCACCCTGAACTTCTTTCAGGGTGTGTTGAAGGTCAGCAACTACAATGGCTAGTGACTTAATCCTTGTAGAGGCAGATGGAAAGTGACAATTTTTAGTTGGCAAATTTTAATCTGCCCAACTGATAGGAAAAATATAGCTTATAGGGCCAGTTATAGAATGGTTTTATATATATATATATACACACACACACACACACACACACACACACACACACACACACAGAGTGCATGCACAGTTTTCATTATGGTTATATTTCTAAGCAATATTTTTTTACATAAATACATATGAAGGAGGTAGAGAATAAAAATTAGAAGATTTCTACTTAGATCTGACTCTTGAAATAGTAGGATTTAAGCATTCATTTCTAGATATTTTTGAGACTTCTTTATGTTTTACATTTATTTTAAGGGTCAACAAACTTCCAAGGATTGAATAATATAGAATATATTCTCTGACAAAATGAAAATAAGCTAGAAATCAACAACAGAAAAATATACAGACAACCCTAAACATTTGGATTAAGCAACAAATTTCCAAATACCCAGTGGGGCAAAAAAGAAATCAGAATAAAATTTAGAAAATATTTTTGACTAAATAATAATGAAAATCCCATATGTGAATGTTGTGGGGATACAGCTAAAGCTAATTTTCTTTGGAAGCAAATCAGAGCTTTAATGCATATACTAGAATATCAGAAAGGTTGAAAATAAAAGATCTATACTTCCATTTTAAAAACTTATTAAAAATAGTAAATGGAACCCAAAGAAATAAGAGAATGCAGGAAATAATGAAAGAGAATGCAAATATATAACAGAGAAAATTGATAACGTTAAATATATACTCTTTGAGAAGATTTTAAAAACTAGTACCATTCTAGCAAAACTGATAATGGACAAGTAAAGGGAAAACACAAATTACCCATCTAAGAAATGAAAAAGGCAACCCCACTATTTCATTAACAACACAATAAGAACACATTATGATGCCCAGAATTACTGGCCAGTGAAGAAATGCCATAATGAAATACCACTTTACAACCACTAAAATGGTTTATTTAAAAAAAAAAAGAAGGGAAATAACAAGTGCTGGCGAGCATGTAGAGAAATTGGAACCCTCATACATTGGTGGTGCAGCTGCTTTAGAAAATAGTTTGACAGTTCCCCAAAATGTCAAACTTAGAATGTTACCATGTGACCCAATAACTCTACTCTTTGGTCTATACTCAAGATTACTGAAGACATACATGTACACAAAAGCTTCTACACAAATGTTCATAGCAACAGCATTCATAACCAAGAAGTGGAAACAATTTAAATGTCCATCAACTAATGAATGGATAAACAAAATGTGGTATATCAGTACAATGGAATATTAATGAGCCATAATAAGGAATAAAATACTGAGACATGCTACAACATAAATCAACCTTGAAAACATTACACTAAGTGAAAGAAGCCAGACGCAAAAGGTCATAAAGCCTATGATTCCATTTATATGAAATGTTCACAATAGGTAAATCTATAGAGAGGTAAAATAGATCAGTGATTGCCATGGGCTGGAAGGAGGGGGAATAGAAAGTGACTGCTAACAGGTATGGGGTTTCTTTTGGAGCTGGTGAGTGTTCTGTAATTAACAGTGGTGATGGTTGCACAAAGTTGTAAACATCTTAAAAACCACTGAATTGTACACTTTAAAATGGTGAATTTATGGTATGTGAATCATATCTTCGATAACAAAATAACATATTATGAACGCCTTTATGCTCGTATGTTTGAACATTTAAATGAAAGATAAATTCTTAAAAAACACAACTTGCATAAGGATAAATAGAAAATTGAAATAGTTTATGTTTGTTAAAGAAATTGAATTCACAATTAAAGCCTTCTCAGACACACACAAAAACTTCCCAGACACACAAAAAATTTTCAAGCCTAGGTTGCTTCACCAGTGAATTCTTACAAATACCTAAGATGAAATAGTCTGCATAATATTTATCTTGCACAAACTATCACAGAAAGTAGAGAAAGAAGGATAAATTTTTCAACTTATCTTCTTATTCCAAAATCATACAACAATTTTGCAACAAAAGAAAACCAAGGCCAAATTCTTTCATGAACACAGCTGCAGAAATGCTAAACAAGATAATACAAGTGAGGTTTATTCCAGAAATGCCAGACTGGTTAAACATTGGGACATCAGTCAATATACTTCACCACCCTTATCAAATAAAGGAGAAAAATCTTCTGATTAACTCCGTAAAGGCAGGAAAAGCATTTGATAAATCCAATACCCATTTACTACAAAAGCATGCAGGTAACTAGGAATAGAAGGGATCTTCCTTAATCTTTACGGTAAGGAGAAAGCTCTCATCGTTTGCAGATATAATAAACATTTGTGCAAAGTCGACAAACTACTAGAAAAATAATGGAGTTTAGTAAGGTCACTGGTAAATACATTGCATTTTTATAAACTAATAACAATTGGGGAATTAAAACACCATTTTTGAATTTATAATAAAACACAATCTGCATTGAATGGAAGACTCATTTTTGTTAAGATATTATTTAAGCCCACACTCCATGCAACCTTAATCAAAAGTCCAGCTTTTTTTTTTTCCTGTGGAAGTTAGCAGATTGACTTCAAAACTTATAAAGAAATACAAAAGACCTGAATTATCCAAAGAAATATTTTTAAAGTACCAGACATTGATATTTTTAAGCTACAATAATTAAGAGAATGCTCTGTTGGTGCCAATGATAGACAAATTAACCAGTGGAAGAAAATCGATATGAGAAACAGATTTACACATATACAGTAAACTGATTAAAGCAAAATTACAAAGGCAGTGTAATAATGAAGGATTAGTCTTTCATTATATGGTACTGAATCAACTGGATATCCATATGGAAAAATGCATCTTGACCACTATATACACAAAAATTATTTTGAGATTGATTCTAGAGCTGAATGTGAAAGTAAAACAATACAGTTTCTAGAATAAAATGTAGGAGAATATGTTTAGGGATAAACAAAGATTTCCTAAGCAGTGTTCCAATAAGACTGACTAGAGAAGATCGATAAACTGATAAACTGGACTTAATTAAAAACAAGATGAAGATGAGGAACAACTGGAATCTTCAAACATTGACTGGGGCGAATGTAAATAGGTACCCCCATGTTGGAAAGCTGGCAGTATCCACTAGAGCTAAACATACTTACACCTATGACCCAGAATTGCTACTAAGTATTTTCCGAGCAAATGAATGCTTATTTCTATGAAAACATATTTATAGTGGTGTTATTCAAAATAGGAAAAAGTTGGAAACAGCACAAATGTCTATCCACTGTAGAATATCTGCATAAATGGTGGTACGCTCATTCAGTGGAATTCTGCTCTGAGATGAACTACTGCTATTTGCAACAGCGTAAATATTACATATGAGTGAACAATATTGAAATATTCAATATTGAAAGAATAATGAGTAATATATGATTCTGTTTATATGAAGTTCAAAGACAGACAAACTCACTCTAATGTTCAAGAAGATAATGGTAACTCTTGGGGGATTATTATCAGGGTGGTAGCACTAGGGAAATCTAAATTTCATATCATATTCATGCACAATTATTTACCCTTGTTACCTCAAATTTGCATCATTAAATGATGCAGAAACCTTTTTTTATAGCTAATTTGGATTTAATTTCCCCTGAGAGCTGAGTTAAATAGCATGAATCTGTAAGGAGAGAGAATGCTGACACTCTAATAACTCATTATGGAGAATATTCCTGTTTTAAAAAAAGTGAAATCTCAGACATTTGGTAAGTCCTAATTGATGTTATTGACATGTTTTGATGTCCGTGTCTGGTACAGTAAGAACTCAGAAACACTAGCTGGCTATCTCTGCTTCCTTGCATCAATTTTTTGTGGGGGCATATGTTTCAAATATATATTTGCAAATATTTTCACTCATTCTGTGGATTGTCTTTTCAATTTCTTGATAGAGTCCTTTTATGATCAAAGGGTTTTAGTTTTGGTGAACCTCAATTTATCTATTTTTCCTTTTGTCCCTATGCTTTAGGTGTCATATCTAATGAATTATCGCCTAATCCAAGATCATAAAAATTTACACTTCTGTTTTCTTCTATCATTTTTACAGTTTTAGCACTAACATTTTTGCTGTTAATTCATTTAGGATTAACTTTTGTTTAGGGTGTGAAGGAGAGATTAAATCGTTTGATCCATTTAAGTTTAATGTAATTACTGATAAGGTAGGAATTATATCTGCAACTTGGCTAATTTTTTATGTCTTGTGTGTTTTTGTTCCTCTATTTCTCTATTATTGCCTTCTTTTGTCTTAAATAGATATTTTTAGTGTACCATTTAAATACCCTTGTCATTTCTTTTGCTATATTATTTGAGTCATTATTTTTAGTGATTGCCTCGGGGTTACAATTAACATTTAATTTATAACAATCTAGTGTGATTAATAGCAACTTAATTTTAATGGAATACAAAGACTTCACTTCTGTATTGCTGTGTTTCTCATCCTCTTTTTGTGTGCCATTATTGTCATACACATCCCATCTTTATACAATGTATGCCCATCAACACAAACTTATAATCATTGCCTTTTGCAATTAATTGTTTTTTAAATCACATAAAAGAAAAAAGTAATAAACAAAATATATATTTAGACTTTCTTTTACATTTACCTCTGTAACCACTGGTGCTCTTTATTTCTTCATGTGGATTTGAGCCACGGTATAACATTAGTTCATTAAAGTTTGAAGGTTTCTCTTCTGCATTTTTTTAACATCTTTATTAGAGTATAATTGCTTTACAATGGTGTGTTAGTTTCTGCTTTATAACAAAGTGAATCAGTTATACATATACATATGCTCCCATATCTCTTCCCTCTTGCGTCTCCCTCCCACCCTCCCACACTCCCTATCCCACCCCTCTAGGTGGTCAAAAACCATGGGGCTGATCTACCTGTGCTATGCGGCTGCTTCCCACTAGCTAGCTATTTTACATTTGGTAGTGCATATATGTCCATGCCACTCTCTCACTTTGTCACAGCTTACCTTTCCCCCTCCCCAAATCCTCAAGGCATTCTCTAGTAGGTCTGTGTCTTTATTCCCAGCTTATCCCTAGGTTCTTCATGACCTTTTTTTTTTTTTCTTAGATTCCATATATATGTGTTAGCATACAGTATTTGTTTTTCTCTTTCTGACTTACTTCACTCTGTATGACAGACTCTAGGTGCATCCATCTCACTACAAGTAACTCATTTCGTTTCTTTTTATGGCTGAGTAATATTCCATTGTATATAGGTACCACATCTTCTTTATCCATTCATCTGTTGATGGACACTTAGTTTACTTCCATGTCCTGGCTATTGTAAATAGAGCTGCAATGAACATTTTGGTACATGACTCTTTTTGAATTATGGTTTTCTCAGGGTATATGCCTAGTAGTGGGATTGCTGGGTCAGATGGTAGTTCTATTTGTAGTTTTTAAAGGAACCTCCATACTGTTCTCCATAGTGGCTGTATCAATTTACATCCCCACCAACAGTGCAAGAGAGTTCCCTTTTCTCCACACCCTCTCCAGCATTTATTGTTTCTAGATTTTTTGATGATGGCCATTCTGACTGGTGTGAGATGATATCTTATTGTAGTTTTGATTTGCATTTCTCTAATGATTAATGATGTTGAGCATTCTTTCATGTGTTTGTTGGAAATCTGTATATCTTCTTTGGAGAAATGTCTCTTTAGGTCTTCTGCCCATTTTTAGATTGGGTTGTTTGTTTTTTTGTTATTGAGCTGCATGAGCTGCTTGTAAATTTTGCAGATTAATCCTTTGTCAGTTGCTTCATTTGCAAATATTTTTTCCCGTTCTGAGGGTTGTCTTTTCATCTTGTTTATGATTTCCTTTGCTGTGCAAAAGCTTTGAAGTTTCATTAGGTCCCATTTGTTTATTTTTATTTCCATTTCTCTAGGAGATGGGTCAAAAAGGATCTTGCTGTGATTTATGTCATATAGTGTTCTGCCTGTGTTTTCCTCTAAGAGTTTGATAGTTTCTGGCCTTACATTTAGGTCTTTAATCCATTTTGAGTTTGTTTTTGTGTATGGTGTTAGGGTGTGTTCTAATCTCATACTTTTACATGTACCTGTCCAGTTTTCCCAGCACCAATTATTGAAGAGGCTGTCTTTTCTCCACAGTATATTCTTGCCTCCTTTATCAAAGATAAGGTGACCATATGTGCGTGGGTTTATCTCTGGGCTTTCTAACCTGTTCCATTGATCTATCTTTCTGTTTTTGTGCCAGTACCACACTGTCTTGATTACTGTAGCTTTGTAATATAGTCTGAAGTCAGGGAGCCTGATTCCTCCAGCTCCATTTTTTTCCCTCAAGACTGCTTTGGCTATTCGGGGTCTTTTGTATTTCCATACAAATTGTGAAATTTTTTGTTCTAGTTCTGTGAAAAATGCCAGTGGTATTTGATAGGGATTGCATTGAACCTGTAGATTGCTTTGGGTAGTAGAGTCATTTTCACAATGTCGATTCTTCCAATCCAAGAACATGGTATATCTCTCCATTTGTTTGTGTCATTTAATTTCTTTCATCAGTGTCTTATAATTTTATGCATACAGGTCTTTTGTCTCCTTACGTAGGTTTATTCCTAGATATTTTATTCTTTTTGTTGCAGTGGTAAATGGGAGTGTTTTCTTGATTTCACTTTCAGATTTTTCATCATTAGTGTATAGGAATGCCAGAGATTTCTGTGCATTAATTTTGTATCCTGCTACTTTACCAAATTCATTGATTAGCTCTAGTAGGTTTCTGGTAGCATCTTTAGGATTCTCTATGTATAGTATCATGTCATCGGCAAACAGTGACAGCTTTACTTCTTTTCCAATTTGGATTCCTTTTATTTCCTTTTCTTCTCTGACTGCTGTGGCTAAAACTTCCAAAACTATGTTGAATAAGAGTGGTGAGAGTGGGCAACCTTGTCTTGTTCCTGATCTTAGTGGAAATGGTTTCAGTTTTTCACCATTGAGGACGATGTTGGCTGTGGGTTTGTCATATATGGCCTTTATTATATTGAGAAAAGTTCCCTCTATGCCTACTTTCTGCAGGGTTTTTATCATAACTGGGTGTTGAATTTTGTCGAAAGCTTTCTCTGCATCGATTGAGATGATCATATGGTTTTTCTCCTTCAATGTTTTAATATGGTGTATCACATTGATTGATTTGTGTATATTGAAGAATCCTTACATTTCTGGAGTAAACCCCACTTGATCATGGTGTATGAACCTTTTAATGTGCTGTTGGATTCTGTTTGCTAGTAGTTTGTTGAGGATTTTGCACCTATGTTCATCAGTTATATTGGCCTGTAGTTTTCCTTTTTTGTTACATCTTTGTCTGGTTTTGGTATCAGGGTGATGGTGGCCTCGTAGAATGAGTTTGGTAGTGTTCCTCCCTCTACTATATTTTGGAAGAGTTTGAGAAGGATAGGTGTTAACTCTTCTCTAAATGTTTGATAGAATTCGCCTGTGAAGCCATCTGGTTCTGGGCTTTTGCTTGTTGGAAGATTTTTAATCACAGTTTCAATTTCAGTGCTTGTGATTGGTCTGTTCTATTTCTTCCTGGTTCAGTCTCAGTAGATTTTGCATTTCTAAGAATTCGTCCATTTCTTCCAGGTTGTCCACTTTATTGGCGTAGAGTTGCTTGTAGTAATCTCTCATGATCCTTTGTATTTCTGCAGTGTCAGTTGTTACTTCTCCTTTTTCATATTTAATTCTATTGATTCTAGTCTTCTCTCTTTTTTTCCTGATGAGTCTGGCTAATGGTTTATCAATTTTGTTTATCTTCTCAAAGAACCAGCTTTTAGTTTTGTTGATCTTTGCTATCGTTTCCTTCATTCCTTTTTCAATTATTTCTGATCTGATCTCTATGATTTCTTTCCTTCTGCTAAATTTAGGGTTTTTTGGTTCTTCTTTCTCTAATTGCTTTAGGTGCAAGGTTAGGTTTTTTATTTGAGATGTTTCCTGTTTCTTATGGTAGGATTGTAGTGCTATAAACTTCCCTTTAGAACTGCTTTTGCTGCATCCCATAGGTTTTGGGTCATTGTGTCTCCATTTTCATTTGTTACTAGGTATTTTTTGATTTCCTCTTTGATTTCTTAAGTGATCACTTTGTTATTAAGTAGTGTATTGCTTAGCCTCCGTGTGTTTGTTTTTTTTACAGATCTTTTCCTGTAATTGATATCTAGTCTCATAGCCTTGTGGTTGGAAAAGATACTTGATACGATTTCAATTTTTGTAAATTTACCAAGGCTAGATTTGTGACCCAAGATATGATCTGTCCTGGAGAATGTTCCATGAGCACTTGAGAAGAATGTGTATTCTGTTGTTTTTGGATGGAATGTCCTATAAATATCAGTTAAGTCCATCTTGTTTAATGTATCATTTAAAGCTTGTGTTTCCTTATTTATTTTCATTTTGGATGATCTGTCCGTTGGTGAAAGTGGGGTGTTAAAGTCCCCTACTATGAATGTGTTACTGTCGATTTCCCCTTTTATGGCTGTTAGTATTTGCCTTATGTATTGAGGTGCTCCTATGTTGGGTGCATAAATATTTACAATTGTTATATCTTCTTCTTGGATCGATCCCTTGATCATTATGTAGTGATCTTCTTTGTCTCTTGTAATAGTCTTTATTTTAAAGTCTATTTTGTCTGATATGAGAATTGCTACTACAGCTTTCTTTTGATTTCCATTTGCATGGAATATCTTTTTCCATCCCCTCACTTTCAGTCTGTATGTGTCCCTATGTCCAAAGTGGGTCTCTAGTAGACAGTATATATATGGGTCTTGTTTTTGTATCCATTCAGCCAATCTGTGTCTTTTGGTGGGAGCATTTAATCCATTTACATTTAAAGTGGTTATCGATATGTATGTTCCTATTCCCAGTTTCTTAATTCTTTTGGGTTTGTTATTGTAGGTCTTTTCCTTCTCTTGTGTTTCCTGCCTAGAGAAGTTCCTTTAGCAGTTGTTGTAAAGCTGGTTTGGTGATGCTGAACTCTCTCAGCTTTTGCTTGTCTGTAAAGGTTTTAATTTCTCTATGAAATCTGAATGAGATCCTTGCTGGGTAGAGTAATCTTGGTTGTAGGTTTTTTCCTTTCATCATTTTAAATATGTCCTGCCAGTCCCTTCTGGCTTGCAGAGTTCCTGCTGAAAGATCAGCTCTTAACCTTATGGGGATTCCCTTTTATGTTATTTGTTGCTTTTCCCTTTCTGCTTTTAATATTTTTCCTTTGTATTTAATTTTTGATAGTTTTATTAATATGTGTCTTGGCTTGTTTCTCCTTAGATTTATCCTGTATGTGACTCTCTGCGCTTCCCTGACTTGATTGACTATTTCCTTTTCCATATTAGGGAAGTTTTCAACTATAATCTCTTTAAATGTTTTCTCAGTCCCTTTCTTTTTCTCTTCTTCTTCTGAGACCCCTGTAATTCAAATGTTGGTGTGTTTAATGTTGTCCCAGAGGTCTTTGAGACTATCCTCAATTCTTTTCATTCTTTTTTCTTTATTCTACTCTGTGGTAGTTATTTCCAGTATTTTATATTCCGGGTCAGTTAGCCGTTCTTCTGCCTCAGTTATTCTGCTGTTGATTCATTCTAGAACATTGTTAATTTCATTTATGGTGTTGTACATCAGTGTTTGTTTGCTCTTTAGTTCTTCTAAGTCATTGTTAAACATTTCTTGTGTTTTTTCCATTCTATTTCCAAGATTTTGGATCATCTTTACTATCATTACTCTGAATTCTTTTTCTGGTAGACTGCCTATTTCCTCTTCATTTGTTTGGTCTGATGAGTTTTTCCTTTGCTCCTTCATCAGCTGCGTATTTCTCTGTCTTCTCATTTTGCTTAACTTACTGTGTTTGGGGTCCCCTTTTGCAGGTTCATTGTTCCCATTGTTTTTGGTGCCTGCCCACAGTGGGTAAGGTTGGTTCTGTGGGTTGTGTAGCCTTCCTGGTGGAGGGGACTGGTGACTGTGTTCTTGTGGATGAGGCTGGATCTTGTCTTTCTGGTGGGCAGGACCGCGTCCAGTGTTATGGTTGGGGTTTCTGTGACCTTATTATGATTTTAGGCAGCCTCTCTGCTAATGGGTGGGGCTGTGTTCCTGTCTTGCTAGTTATTTGGCACGGGGTGTCCAGCACTGGAGCTTGCTGCTCAATGAGTAGAGCTGGGTCTTAGTGTTGAGATGGAGATCTATGGGAGAGCTCTTGCTGATTGATATTACTTGGGGCCGGGAGGTCTCTCTCTGGTGGTCCAATGTCCTGAACTTGGCTCTCCCACCTCAGAGGCTCAGGCCTGACACCCAGCCGGAATACCAAGACCAGGTCAACCAGACAGCTTTTGGGAAGTCTGAGGTCTTCTTCCAGCATTCATTAGGTGTTCTGTAGGCATTCTTACACATGTAGATGTATTTTTGATGTATTTGTGGGGCAGAAGGTGCTCTCTATGTGTTACTCCTCTGCCATCTTGAAGGTCCTCCTCAAGATATTTTAGACATGTCCATCTTTTGGGGCCACCAACATAGGTGAAAGTAAAGGTGGAGTCTGAGTATGTGAAGTCAGGCAGGGCATGGTCATGGTGGGGCCGGGGTGCTCAAGGCACCTCGTAAATATCTTATTCTCCAGATTTTTCTTTTAATATTTTTGGGTAGCTATATTTTGCCTCAAATTTTATTTACTGCCTCAGATAGCCAGAAAGTTAAACAATGGCCCCTAAATATTTTTGGCAAACTCCCTTGGGGAAAAGACTTCTGTATTGCATGAGCTCAGAGGCAGGTCAAGTAAAGACAGGTTTTGCAAATGAGGCTTCTGTGGAGTTACAGTTCTCTGAGAGTGAGATTTTGAAAGAGTTCCAACCCATTCTGCCCTGTCTGTTGGCTGCTTAACTGTTAGCTTTCACTCTGATCGTGAGCTAATTTTTTCAGGCTGCTACAGAGCTGGAGCATAGGGTGCGATGAGGGCAAGTTAAAATGCCAAAAAGCTTGCTCTTTTTATTGATATTCAACCATGTCTTGAATAAATACTCCTTAGATTGCTGCACGCCTTTGGTTAATTTCCAGAGTTCTGAGAAATTTTTGCCAGTTCCTCATTGCTTTAATGGAGGAGAGAATTCTGAGTTCTTACACCATCATTTTCACTGATTTCATCTCTCCAAAAAATTTTTATGATAGTATACATTTTGACTGTTTCTAACATAGGAGTCCATATAAAAAAGCTAAAAGAAGATTCTGGGACTTTGTATGGGTAAAGCTATCCAGGTACTGGCCCTAGGAAGTAGTACGTTAATAGTGTTTTTTTTTTTAAAAAAAAAACTATAGATCTTCCATTCCCCAATATCAACCCAGAATGTATTTTGCTGTCTCTTCTTTACCCACACTTAGAGTAGGATCCTTGTAGCTTGTGTCATTCCTAGACTCAGGGGTGTCTACTTGGACCAGGGATGTGCAGCATCCATAATTGTCCAATAGGGAGGCTAGCCTACAAGTAATAGCCATTGAATTTTAAAAGGAATTTTATGTGGACTCCTTTCCAAATTTTGGCATCAACAAGCAGGAATTTCTAGTGTAGGAAATGCACTATATTAAATATTGTGGTCTAAAATGGAGCCCTCCTTTATCTTCCCCTACTCCAGTTTTGTATATTAGCATGTTCTAGTCTGGTAACTTATTTGAAATAGTAAGGTTTTCTCAAAAATTATGAAATCCCAAAATTTCACATACATTTATAAAGTTAAAAATTCACTTCATTTCTAGCACTTTGTCTAAGATAGGTATTTATTTTGACATTGGGAGGCAAAAACTGAATTTATTATCTTATGAGTTATTTAAACATGTCATGTGCCTAATATGTAAAAATGTTATTAAGGAGTGTTGTTTTCATATAATATGTTCAGGTGTGGCAAAGATTTAGAATAAGTAAAATAATATTCTGAATGATTTGGTTTGAAACGTTGTGTCACAATATTTAATAAATAACATTGCTAATTATATTTAAAGGGCAAAATTTGAACTTCCAAAAGCATTCCTTGTTTTTACCAATAATTTTGCTATTTTTCATACAGTCTTAATGAACTGAAATCATCCAACTTAATCTTGATTAATTGCCGCATTAAAAATGCTAAGAATTTGCAACTTTTTTGGAGGCCTTGAAAAGCAACTCTGGTATTTCTTATATGCAGTACACTTTAATTTTGACTGCTGCTTGGTTAAAGCACCTGTGAACCTCTCTAAGATTAAGTTTGAATTTTTCTAGCAGGTTTTTGTAATGTCTGGATTCATTTTCTGTATTACATCTGGTACATTATTGGAAAAATTGAACACAGGGTAACTTTTACAAATGCTACTAGATTATTTCCCCATTCTGAACCTTATGCGTAACTTCCACTACCAAGAATTCTTTAGTCACCTTGAGGTCAACTTGGGATAGAAATCAAGAAAAATAGAGGTTGCAAGATTTTATTGGCCTAGAAAGTGAAAATCTGAGGATAAATATGAAATTTCTATCATCACATGGAAGGAAAATACACAGTGCTCACTGAGGCTGCTTTTCCAGACCTCCTCATCTGAACCACAGACTTTTTGGCCTTCTGGTTTATAGTTTAGTACTTCCAGCCAAAGAACAGTGTATTTATTTTGAAAGGAGAAAATGTGCTTCATTATGTAGAAAAAAAGAGAACAACTAAAATGGACTGAGTTCTACTACCATTTTAGGTACTTTTGTGTTTCTCATTCCAAATTATTAGTTCGTTCAGGCTGCAATAACAAAATACCACAGACCTGGTAGCTAATAAACAGTAGAAATTTATTTCTCCCAATTCTGGAGGCTGTTAAGTCCAAGATCACAGCATCAGAATGATCACATTCTGGTCAAGGCTCTCTTCTTGGTTTATAGTCAGTGCCTTCTCGCTGTGTCCTCACATGGTAGAAGGGGCTAGGGACTCTGTGGGGTCTCTTTTATAAGACCACTAATCCCATTCATGAAGGCTCCATCCTCATGGCCTAAGTGTCTCCCAAATACTCCACCTCCTCCTAATACTATCATCTTTGGAGGTTAGGATTTTAACATATGACTTTTAGGGGGACACAAATGTTCAGACAATTGTAGTTACATACCTGTTGACTAGTAAATATGGCTATTTGATATAACACTTTCATCCATGAGAACTGTGTTTTATTGGGCAAATAAGAATATAAAATTTGGTCTCTGGATATCAGCTTAAATAGACCTAGTGAATATCTTTCTCACAAATGGGAGCAAATCTTTCATAGTATAAGCTCTTCCATAATTTAACCTAATTGCACAGCACTCCTTATAGTACAATTTTTATTGATGACATTCATATTATTTTGACTGCAAACTTCTATTCTTGAGTACTGGTAAACTAGCTCTCTGGGAGGAAAAACAAACAACAAATTTCATTTGTAGCATTTGTCAATGTTCATGTTCTACATATTCCTGTCACAGTGATTTCAATGCAGAGTTGGGAAGAAGTACACGGTTGGTTATCTGGAGCCAGTGTGAGTGGGTTATAGAACACTATTCTGTCTACTCTTACTATCTTTTTTTTCAAAGCCCAATATTATTACAATCTCTCTCCCATGAGTGTTTGAGAAAACTTGGAACTGACCTGAACCTACCACCTAGAAATTAAATTGGACTGTCTTTTTACCTATACTTCTACAGAGACCTGGGAACCTTTAGATGCACTCTGATTTCCAGGATGTAGTTAGCCAGCCACAACTGACTGGATTGCAATAGGAAAGGGAACTAACTATGTGTGTCCATATACACATCTTTTGAGTAAATGTATTTTCATTTTTTCTTGCCTAATAAATCCTCTTTAATACAACCTAATGAAATTTTAATCAACAAAAGTAAAATGTATGTATCTGCACATGAAAAGTCAGTTGTCAGTGGATTAGGTGACCTAGAGTTATCAGATAATGGTGGTAAATCCCCAGCTGTAATCTACACACCTTGGGGTTTATTCATTAGTAGTCTCTTGAGTGTTTTTCATGCTCTTATCTACATTTTGGAAACCTGTTTCTAAACTGCTCCCAGATTGCAAAAGCACTAACTGGTAATGCTCCTTTTTTGGTTCATTGACTCTTACATTCTCTGGCTATTATTGGTATCGGTTAAAACGTGAATGTAAAAGTATTGTTTTTAACACATGTAATTTAAGCATGTTTTATTAATTTGGGAGCCTATTTTGAGCTGTTACAACATCAGTGACTCCTGGTATTAAACCAGTCTAGATTAAATTTTGCAGCAATTACTGAATTTACATTTTAGAATAGCAAGCAAATGACTAGATGGCCAGGTGAAAGCGGGGGTTGTTGAAATTGGAGCTAAGAAAACATATTTCAGAATATGCATAGATATGCATAATAGGGTGTATACCTCGAATGGGAAATAGAATAGTATCCAAGAGTCAGCAAGTGTGCTAGATGTAAAATTAGAAGTTATATTTCACTTTTGAGTGTTTCCAGGGATATATGTCAGTTACCTGTAATTAAGTGGGTATAGCTGTGTCTGTGAGTGTGTGTGTGTGTGTGTGTGTGTGTGTGTGTGTGTGTGTGTTTCTGTGTTGGATTCAAAGGAGTAGGAGTAGAGGCAAAGTGAATTAAAAAGTCAGAACGGGCCAAATGACCTTCATTTTGTAATTCTTCTTTAGTACTTTAGACGCTCCTACATTATGGGATAGTGACTCCTGAAGGCATTGTCTCTTCTGAGTTCAAGGTAGATGTGTGAAGCTTGGAGAACCTGGGAAGTTCCTGAAACTGGAGAATATCAATATACTAGGAAATAGTACCTATGAGACAGTAATATAAATTCTGAAAAGGAGAAAGCTAAGGGAGATTTTAGTAATTTTCCAAAAGTATCTTTATGGAAAACAAGAGATCTCCATTTTCAAAGAAAGAAGGAACACAAACTTTGGAAATTCTCTCTGTGAAAGTTACAGTGCAGAGCAGCTTAAGAATGTTTTCAGTGATCATTTATTCTTTTGGGTCTCCGACATTTTTCCTCAAATAATACAATGCTGACTAGCTTTGACCATTTCTTTCAGCATGGTTACAATGTATAATTTAATGTAGTTAGCCATTTCTAGTTCTACCTCAAATATTTTGACTTGAAAAGGTCACATATTCCTTCTTCAATTGCAGCATGTGCCAGGCTGATTATTTCCTGTATGTGTCTCTTTTCTTGTCTCTCTTTTCCCTTTAGTTTCACTGATTTTTCGTGCCTGATCGTGCTTTGGTTTGAAAAATTCATAAGTAAGTTTATTTGTGGAGTTATTACCCCTTCTTTTCCTTCTTCTCTTTCCTTTTCTTTGTTTTTTTTTTCTTTTTTTTTTTTTAAAGCTAGAAATCTACCTACTTAGTTTGGCAACAACTCTAGGATGTTATAAAATCAAGCTAATAGCCTTATGGAGAGTACTGGATCATAAAATGGGGAAGCAGATTAACTCAGTGCCATTAATTAACCTGCTTTTGTCTTCAAAAGCATTCTCCTGTAACCATTTTGAGTGGTGCAGCATGCTCAGCAAAGGGCAAGGTAGAATGTTTTGACTGGAAAAATCTAGCTGGCATCAAAGATTATTCTTAAAAGGCAGTAGTCCTCAACCTTGGATGTACAACTTGGAATGCTTTTAAAATTCCAATTGCCAGACTTCTGGTTTCTGCTTTGGAAAGTAGAGAGCTGGGAGGAGTATCATACACACCCTCACAACAAAAAGAGATGAATAAACTGTAAGTTCGTGGCTTTTCTTGAACCCAGCTTACTGCCCAAAATATAAAAAGAGACTTGTGCAGGGATAGAGAGAACCTGAGCATTTGCTTACTTGGGGCAGATGTAGAAAGAAGGAAGAATAAGGAAGGAGAACTCAGCTAGAAGGTATGACAAATTGGTGGAGGATGAGTGTGGGCTGGCAAGACATTGTGGAGCCAGATATAGGGGATGATCTCACTGCCTTGCATATTCTTCTCCATAGATCCCAACAGGTCCAAAATGATTGGTGAGAATTCTGATAAAGCATTTCTGATGGTGCAAGTCTGGGGGAGGTGGAGGGTGACAGCTACTGTATGATGGTGCAAAATTGTACCTGGATTCTTCTCTCCTATATCTCTTATGGAAAAAGAGCCTTTGTTTTAAGTTACTGGTGAAAACACATTGCAGAAAGGGGAGGAGAATGGAAAACAAATGCTATTACTGGGAGAAGGGGCAAGAATAGCTGGGAGAGAAACAGGAGCATTGGGAAGTCCACACCCCATAGACCCAGGGACACAGTGGCTTCCTGAGGCTGAGTATAAACTAGCAGAAAATAGAACACCCCCTCCATGCCCTCCACCACCAGATCAACAAGGTCAAGTAACACTGGAATACTGCTGGAAGTGTTGCAAGAATATGAAGATAGACCCACTCTAAGGTGTAATGTAAAAAGAAGACAAAGTTGATGGTGGAGAAGATACTGAAAAACCTTCTGGCAGATCAGCTCCCAACCTCAACCTATCACTAGAGAAATTTAAAGCAACATGGGTCACGGAGGGTAACCAAAGCTACAACAAACATTAAATCCAGACTAACCTCTGACTTGATTTAATCAAACCTAGTGTAAGGAAAGGAGTGCTCATTTCCAAGCATGAAACCTATTTACCTCAGCCTGTATTATCTTTCACAGCTGGCCATTTTTAACAAAAAATTGTGATGCATAAAAAGGGCAAGAAGTAAAAACATTGCCACGAAACAAAACAATCAACATACCTATTGTTAAGTATGACATAGATATCGAACCTATCTGACAGAGAATCTAAAACCATAATGTGTGCCATATTAAAAGCTCTAATGGATAAGGTGAACAGCACGCAAGTTTCTACGTAAACTTACAGCAGAGAGATGACAAAAAACCCAGCAATGATAGCTATGAGACACTCAGAGGTGGAGAGTGTCTTTGACTGGCTCATCGGTGGACTCAACACAGATGAAGAAGGAATCAATTAACGTGAGGTTAAGCCAACAGAAATTACCCTAAGTGAAACATACAAAAAAAAAAATCAGTCATTGCAGGTGCTGAAGACTGGGGGAGAGGTTGACCAGAAAAGGACAGTAAGAGGAAGTTTTGTGGATGATGAAACTGTTCTGCATCAATGACTCTGGTGGTGGAAGTGTGATTGTATGCATTTGCGAATACCCATGGAAGAGTATACCACAAATAGTGAGGTTTTCTCTTTGTAAATTAAAATTGAAAAATTAAAAGGAAAAAATAATCCTGATTTCCAGACAGTTGAATCAGCATCTCTGGGAATGGGATCTTGGCATCGACTAGATGATTGCAATGTGGATCTAAAATAGAAAACCTCTGCTAGAGTTGCCATTTCTCTTGGGGAATTTATTACAGTATAAGCACCAGTTCTGAAACTTTACTATCCATTGGACTTATCTGTGATCTTTATGAAATACTGACATTTGTCTCTCATTACCAGGCATTCTGATTTAATTTGCAAGATGTGATATGGATATCAGGAATTTTCAAAGTTCTCCTGGCGATTCTGATACGCAGCAAAGTTTGGGAGCTACTGGTCTAGAGCAGTGATTTATGAAGTTTCACCTGCATCAGAATCATCTGAAAGCCTTGTTGAAACACAGATTACTGGGTCCCAGTCCCAGAGACTTTGATTCAATAGTTCTGGGCTGGAGTGTGAGAATTTGCATTTCTAATAAATTCCCAGATGATGCCAATGCTGCTGGTCTTTTGACAACTACTGGCCTTATTAACTGCCTCTCAATTATTACTGCACATAAGATCACTGAAGTCAAAATAAAGATTCTGATCAGTCATTGTGATGCAAGGCCTAAGATTCTGCATTTCTAACAAGCTTCCATGTGATGCTATTGGACTGAAGACTACACTTTGAAGAGCAAGGGTCTCTGGAGTCTTGCATGGTTTATGGAGGAGTAACAGCGGCAGCATCTGGTGATTTCTGTGTAGATTTAAAGTTTAAGAAGAACTGCTCTAGAGGTCCATGGGTGTTAAGTATTGTATTCTCTGCAACTTGACTTTCCTTTAGTGCACGAAGCTTTGATTGATCTCTCAGAAGGTAGACTTGCTTACCTAGCTGCATGATAATTTATTAATTCACAATGAAAAATACAAGAGTACAGAGGTGGATCAGGATATCAGGGTAAGCAAATTTCTTTGTAGTATGGAAAATCACAGGAGGCCAGCCTATTGGAAGATGGTTTAATGAGTGAGAAACACAATGAAAGCGTTCGAGTGATTTTACTAAGTGCCTCTCAGATTCTGATTGGGTGTCTTGTTTCTAGTACAATGCATCTCTCTTGGGCACACCTTGTCATAGGCTAGTTAATGGCCTATGAATAACTGCCTGTGGTCAGCCTCCCCGCCCTCATCCAATCAGTTGTTATCAAAAAGGTGAGGTTACCTATTACAGAGCATATTGGTGGTTTCTTCCAAAGGCTGGTGTGAGTGTGAGTAGCTAACCACCTTTTTAGTATAAAAACCCCAGATAAAAATGAATAATATTATCATTAAATAGCTTGTGATAAGGTCAAGCTTCTAGCAGAATAAAGCCAAAAGTAAGTGAAAGAGTGCTTACTCTTAGCATTTAAAAAAAATAATTTTTAATTCATCATGACATAGGTAAAGAAAAGAAAATATGACCTGCATATCTCTCTGTATTTGCATATCCTAATGCATCTTTACTTTCTAAATGAAAAGGACAGACAGAGGGAGGAGGGCTCTGTTTAATGTACAGAACTGACCTTCTTCGACCAGCTTAGTGCTTCTCTAATTAAGCATTTACAGAGTAAGCAGAGCTTTTCCTTCTTTTGATGGGGAAATCAATATGAGATTTTCCATGTTTGGGGTCATAGTGACATGGTCTGAGGGAAATGTCTAAGCCACAGGGCCAGATTATTTAGAAGAATCGTGGCAGGGCTACTTTAAGAGCATTAGCAGATATTAAGTTTAGGGAAAGCAACCTTGATGATTGATCTGTAGAATTTACTAATGCATGTATATTTAACATGTGCTAGAATCGATACACATTTTAATATTATCCTATTTTTCAACCATGAACCGATGCTTGGTTACCATATAATAAACATGTAAAATTCAAGGTATGGCTCTTTGAAAAGCCTAGCAGGGCTTTTGGGGGGGCAAAATAAAAGTGTATTATCATCTTACTAAATCTCATTAAATCACACTCTGCAAAGAAACTGGTAGCCTTCCCAGGTTACGTGTTGGCCGCAAATATTGATAAAGAGTTTCAGCCTGGCTTCGCAGTATTATTATCAATCCTTCCCCCTACCCTTAACCTCCATTCTCTCATTGATTTGGGTAAAGCCTGGACATTGTTTTTTATCCTGAAAACGTTCTTCAAATGAGAGGGAAAAAAACCCTCAGTAAATGTTTAAAAGACAGTTAACTACGTTATGTGTTTTAATATGCAAAGGACTCCCCTGACCTCCTAGCCACTGTGATTCAGAAACAATTTAGAATTGTTTAGTGTGTATCCTCAATTTAGTGTGTCTCCTCATAGTTCCATATGGGCATATTTAAGAGTTTGCAAAGACTCAGCCCTAGCAATACCCAGAGGTTACCATGATGGAGCACACATATAGTAGCAATGAGGCTTCAATATTTGGACCTGGAAAAGGCAGCCTGAGGCAACACAGGAAGGATTAGATAAGATCAGTTATGCCTTTTTTTTTAAATTGAAGTGTAGTTGATTTACAGTATCGTGTTAGTCTCAGATATACACGATACTGTAAATCAACCATACTTCAATAAAAACAAGTCAAAAAAACAAAACAAAACCCAATCCCCCCAATAACAACAAAAAGAAGTTCTGCAAGGAGAAAACAAAGTCTAATGTTCGAGGAGTTCATAATCTAGGGGGCATATTAGAACAGGTCATAAAAATAATACAAAGTAATAGAATAGTGGTAGTAATTGTAGTATATTCTCAATGAATGCAAGCTATTTTGGGGAAGGCAGCATGTTAGTCATCTTCTGGGCATTATAACATGTACTCACATCAAATGTACAAAGTAAACATATCACTTCCCTTTTACAGATAAGTAAACTGATGCTTAGAGAGGTTAAAAAAAATCAGTTATGCCAGTCTATCTCATTAGTCTCATTGTAAATCTAAAGGTTTCCTTTGTTACAAAGAATTAGTAAAGTCTGATAATTATTGAAATATGTGTATTAATATAAGGGAAAACTTAAGTCCTTAAAATATTTTTTGACTGGTTCTTTAGGTTAAGCAGACCCACGGGAATGATTGGTTTACAGACAGTTCTTGGTACGTTGAGGATAATATATTGTCTAGCTTGTGGCTATTTGGAGAAACCATAAAGAACATTCAAGTCCACAATCAAGAACTGCTCTATAAGGACAAAGTGAAGTTTTAGGGCTCGTTTCTATATCATAACATTGCCAATAGGCTAGCATTAAAGAGATGGCAGAATTGGAATTGTCATTCAAGGAACTTACGTCTCTTCTGTTTCCTATGTTATGACAAGATTCTTTGTTTTTTATTCAGCAGTAAAAACTCTCTGCGAGGCCTGTAGAATGAATACATAACCAGCTGAACAGGAGCCAGCAGCTAACCACAAACAATCTTCCAATACCTTTCACAGTAATGGAATTGCCGATGTTTCCCTGGAGCACATTTTGCAGATGCAAGATTGTTTCAACGGTGTGATCTACAGTATCTGAGTAATAATAACCTGAAGAGAATAATACTTCACAATGCAATGGCAGCTTCCATATGGTTCTCAGTTCCCCAAAGCCTGGTATAAGCAGGAGAAAAACAGGTGTAGCTCCAATTTAATACATAACAGCTTGTGGACTAAGAGTTCTTACTTTCCATTGCAAATACATAGAATGTTTTGTGGCGGGTGTCTTTAATTCTACAGCTCAGAGACTGTGGTGTCATTGTCAGAAGCAGCAATAGAAATGTCTCGGGTAGATGAATATTTTTCTATAGAGTACAAAGAATTCAAAGGAAAGTGATAGAAAATGCAGTGAATTCTGTGCGTCTGTGAGCGTATGCCTGTACAAGCTGTGTATAACATAATTCTTGGTTTTAGTGTCAGTACTGCTTTGTGAAAATCCTACCAGGGACAGGAACATACCTGAGGGTTACAAAGTCACTGTGAAAATAAGGTAATCAAACAGCAGCTACTGTAGGCTATCGGTGGCAGGGTGGATAAAAGAATTGCAATACATTTGACATATAGCACGTATCCAAATGACACACCAAATCTGTGGGTTGCAGGAAAACAATGCACAAAACCCAAAGTTGTGACTATGTCAGGGAAGATGGGGCTTGGTCTGAGGTCTTGAGACAGGAATTTCCTGCAAGTAATGTTGTGGCTTCAAATGAAAGCATGGAAATTTTCCCAGGTGCCCAGGGTAGAAGGGACTACTGCCATGCGATAGTATTTCTGTCCCACTTACATACAGATATGCCAGTGATGTCAATACTAGCCAAGGGTGAATCCAGGCTTGGGGCAACATGAAGCTTATGCAATTTGGGGTCTCTTCTTTTAAAAAATACGTAAACATATACAACTTTTGAACATTAAAATATTTACTTGGTGAACACATTCTTAGACCCTCCTACAGTCTTGGAGGAGCCTGTGAAACTGAGGGGCTCTGAAACGGAAGCTTCACTGGCTTTGAGGTAATTCTACTTCTGGTACCGCCACCTGGGAAAATGACTTACTGCCTTACAGAATCTTAAGCCAAATGAACTACTTAGGTGAAAACTAAGCTTTATTTTAATAAACCATGAATATAAGATTTATGTAAAACAACAACAAAAAAGTCATTAGTTCCCAGTAGCCTACGGTATTTGGGAGAATGATAGGAAGTGTGTTGAATTTTAGCACAAGATACACAGTGGTGACTTTGAAGTAACAACAAATAAATTTTAGCAATGTTCTTTAGCTGTGTATTTGCAACAATAACCCGTACAACTTATATATTGCTACTACCCACAGAATGCTGTTCTAAGTTTTGTGTGTGTATACATTAATTCATTTTAACTTTGAATGAACTATTGGTTTAGCACTTCTAATATCCCCTATTTTATATATGAAGAAATGGGGGCACAGAGTACTTAGTTGCCCATGGTCAGATGGCTACTAAGTGGCAGAACATGGATTTGAACCCAGGTAGTCAGCTTCAGCCTCTATGCTTTTAACTACTGCCTTCTATCCTGCCTTTCTCTCTGTGTGCTGTTTTGGTTCAGTGCAGTGGAAGGGCAGCATTTACCTGTGTGTTATAATAGTTGGGTCATTTTCCTGTGTATCATGATGGTCCTTGCTCTCTCCGTGTGCAAGAGTGTGTTCTGTGTTCTGTTGACAACACTAGCCAAATATTGGATATTGGGGGTTGACGCAGAAGCTTATGAACTAGCCCAGCTGAAGAAGACAAACCACCCAATGTATAAGGAAGGGTCTTTATTTCCTCATTTATCAAACAAAGGCTTTGGAAGTACTATTTTTAAGGTCCTTTCCAGGTCTTGAGTTCTGACAAAAAATATATATTCTATTTTTGCTTGTGGTTTTGAAAGCCTAGTTTGGCATAAGTGACCATATTCTAAACGTACTTTAGGTACTGATGTTTCCTAATAGAGTGGGCTTTGCCACTTGAATGGATGTCTTCCTACTGACATTTATTAAGTGCATACTATTCCCATCTAATATTCTGAGTATGCTAAAACTACAAATTGGCTTAATTTTACAATGATCTTATAAGGTGAGTACTATTCTCAGCCTTATTTGATGGATGAGGAAATCGAGGCAGAGAGAAATTAAATACTTTTCCCTGCAGCAGCCAGTTGTAAATGAAGGAGCCAGGATTTAAATCCAAGCTGTCTGCTTGTAGAAGCTGCTTTCCTAATACCTATGCTATAGTGCCAGAGTGTTTATTCAAATGAATGGTGTATTGACAGTGAAAGGAAGTTGAAAATGGTAACTGATTCTGGAAAGGGAGATGTTCCGAAGACTGCTGAAAGCTAAGCGTGTTTGGTGTTGCTATAAAGAGGAAAGCCACATAGGTGAGTATGTCAGAGGTGCTTCAGGAAAACAATGCTTAAAATGTTCCATGAACAATTCCAGAAGAGGTGGCTGAAAAGGACTGGAAAAGGAATTATAATAATAACTAGTACTGATGATAATATCTAATAATTATTTAGAACTTATTACATACCAAGTATGGTTATAAATGCTTTATATATATTAACTCAACTTCATCCTCCCATATGCACTATAAAGTAGACATTATATGTCTTTATTTTGCCAGTGGGGAAACTGATGCCAAGATTAAATAATTTGCCCAACTTGTCCAAGAAGAGATTAAATAGTTTGCCCATTTAGGTAGAAGTTTTTAGTATTAAAAATATATATTGGGCTTCCCTGGTGGCGCAGTTGGTGAGAGTCCGCCTGCCGATGCAGGGGACACGTGTTCGTGCCCCAGTCCGGGAAGATCCCACATGCCGTGGAGTGGCTGGGCCCGTGAGCCATGGCCGCTGAGCCTGCGCGTCCGGAGCCTGTGCTCCGCAATGGGAGAGGCCACAACAGTGAGAGGCCTGCGTACCGAAAAAAAAAAAAAAAAAAAAAAAATACATATATATATATATATATATATATATTTACCACATACCAGCTGCTGTGGTAAGCGCTGTAGATAAAGAAATAAAAGCAAAGACATAAAATTCTAGTCAGAAAAGACAGATGTATAATTGGATGATACCTAATGCAAACCTGCTTTTTTGATGAGTGAGCCAGTGGAGGAGATGACAGCATGAGCAAAGGCACAGGGGCAAGACAGAACTTACCGTTTAGGGAACCAGCAAGTGTGATGGTTTAGGTGGAGTGGGCTGCCTAGAGTTGAAGGTAGAAATGCAAGCAGTGTCTAGTTTATGGAAAGGTTGTGATTCAACCGTAGTAACACAAATGATTTTTGAAGGCTTCGAGGAGTTGCTGAGGGGTTTTAATCGGGGAAAGGCAATATCCAAGGTGAAAAATGATGATGCCTAGATAAAAGAGGGGTCATGTGAAGAAGGTGAGGGGAGAGGGAATAAAAAGACATTAGGAAGGTAGTATTGAATGGACTTCAAGACAAATTGAATGTGGGAATAAAATGAGGGAAGGTATAAAAGATGAATTGAGTTTCTGACTGGATGGTGATGCTGTTGGCAGATGAGAGTGGGGTGGGCAAAGCCAAGGAGATGTCTCACATGGATGGGTTGAGAGGTATTTGGGGGACACCTAAATGGAAACATCTAATAGGCAGTTCGTTCTTTAGGTGTGGCGATCAGAATGATTAAGAGTCATCATTCTGAGGGAAACAGAACTATCATAGAATCTGCACAGAGTGAGAAGAGAACAGAGGATGGAACAAAGAGGGTCCCAGTGATTAAGAGAGAGCTGGGAGAAAAACCTGAAGGAAGAAAGGGGGTGAGTAATAATCTCAGGTACCAGAGAGAGAAGAAAACTTTGAAACATAGTCACGGATTCAATAACTGATTTTATATGAAGACTGAAATGTGATTTATATGAATTGTAAGGTAGCTATATAAACTCTATGCAGATATTTGGAGAGACATGAATTAAAAGTCATTATAAGTGATGCACTAGACTGCACCATGTTAACACAATTTTTATATTGGGTGACAGTCCAATATAACAATTGTTCATAATTCATAACCTATATCTTCAAGGAAGTATGAAACAATTTTTGATATACTTGGATTGCAAAGATAGGTAAATATATAACAAACTACAAAATAGATAATATAAGTTATTTTCACTGCTAGGTTTACTACATTTAGTTATAGACAAGCTAACCTTCCTCAAATATTGTGTGTATGTGTGTTTAATAAAAATATGTACGAACAGACACACTATAACAGTTCATCTTTGGTGTAAAATAAATATGGGATAATGCCTTTGGTTACACTGCCTTGAGTGTGAATAGTTAAATATCTGTGGTTAGTGGAGATGGTTAAAATCATATATTGCATCTTTTGGATGTTTTCTGCTGTTTCTCTTTATACTGAAGATTTGCCAGTTTCTTGGAGAAGTATAAGGAGACACATGAATCTGAATGTTTTGTCCTTCATAAAAGACATTTTGGTTAGGTTTAACTCTAGTGTTTAATGGGAAATGGTAGATTATTTCTTTCAGTATTTTTCCAATCATTACAAAAAAGATGACCTATTTAAAAATTTTCTGGGAAGCCTTCCCCTACCCCTTTGCTAAATTGGATTGGATTTGTTTGTGGAAGCAATGATATTGTTAGAGTTCAGCCCAATACTCATAAATGGTTTTTGTTGAGTTTGGATAGGAAATCTATTAAGTTTAAAGCATGCTTGAGAATATCCCTGAATTATTTGAATGAACCTGCACATTTTCCTTCACATCTTTAAATTCTTATCCTCCTCACTATATTGTTTAAATGTTTCTGGAATTACGGAGTTGGTCCTGCTTTTAGGAGAAGTTTGACTGAATAGGGTTTATTTCAAATTCAGATAAATTACATAGGATTATAATTCACTGTGCATTTAGCATCTGAAAAATATCATACGGAAGCAGCTTGGTTTACAGACTTAGCACAGGTGAGCTAGAGACATTAAAATAAATATAATTATTTTACCTATAATGGAAGCTCCAGAGAGTTCAAAGCAAAATGATTTGAAAAGTAGCACAAACAGTAGTGTTAGAATGGCAATTCTTCTTCATGCTTTTATTTTGATAGCTATACAAAAATCAAAACAAAGAGGTAGACATCGCCTGGTTTTGGCTGCTTCACGTTCATTTGGTCCTTTCCCCTTGAGAGTTGACCTCTTCATGATCACTGTTTATTGGGACAAACCTATGGTTCCCCTTTCCCTTACCACAGCACGTGCAGGTGACCAATGTCAGGTCATTCTTTTGCTTCCTGTCTAAGACACAAAGAGCCTGAAGTAGTTGGAGATCCATTTCTTCCAAGAGATGTGATTTTACTCTTCTTGGAGAAGATTCTTCCTGCTTTCCAGTCCCCAAAACTGCATTGTCCTTCACCTCGGTTCTTCAGATTCTCCTTGATTATCTCAAAACTCAATAAGCATCCAATACATTTTTCTTTGCCTGATGAACCAGAATTGTTTTCTGCTGCTTGTGTCCAAAGATCCCTAACTGATAAAGAGATTACTTTGAATATAGTTAAGAAATATATTCCTTCTACTTTCGGTAACCTGTATATAAATACTAGAACAGTACTGATTTCCTAAATCAAATTAATCACTTCCTGGTGAACTTAACCAATAAAATATTCTAATTTCTGTTAGGTATAAGTTATTATATTCCACTAAATGGAGTAGAATATTTTTAATACTGTAAACATTTTCAGTCCTGTTCAGTTCAGCCATGTCCTTGAGCTTGGGGGTGTATGTGTGGAGATAACATCCATAATTCCCATTTCTGGGGGCATAGAACTCTCTTCTGTTGAGCCCTGACATTGGCTGGAATCTAGATCACTTATTTTATTAAACTTCATGAAATATCGATTTTAAGGATTCTGCATAGCCAGCACAGCTTAATTGTAGGCAGGCCCTTCTGAGAGAGTAGTCCTGAAAAGTCCACTGTTGACTTGAACATGGACTAAAGCCTTTGTCAAATATCTGTGTACTACTCTACGATGATGAAAGACATAATAAACAACACATTGTTCTCATCTTTTAGTAACTTTATCTAAACTTTAAATGTGATATTATAAAACTGGAGAAAATTTGGAAACGACACAAGATGGTTGATGAATAGGTGTCTAAAGGAATATTGATACTATTGTGGAGTGGATGAAGTCCCACTGTACATTTACACACAAACATTTATTACCTGGTTAACGTTGGGTATGCCACAAAAAGCAGTATCTTCATTTATGAATGACAAAATTTGTGGGAACAAAATCTCTTGAAGTCCTTTTGTTTTTCCCCATATTTCAGATTTATGGCACGCTGACAGTAAAGGAGTGAGCAGTTGTGGTTCATAGTCAAGAGTAGCAGGCCGGGCTTCCCTGGTGGCGCAGTGGTTGAGAGTCTGCCTGCCGATGCAGGAGACATGGGTTCGTGCCCAGGTCCGGGAAGATCCGACGTGCTGCGGAGCGGCTGGGCTCGTGAGCCATGGCCGCTGAGCCTGCGCGTCCGGAGCCTGTGCTCCGCAACGGGAGAGGCCACAACAGTGAGAGGCCCGCGTACCGCAAAAAAAAAAAAAAAAAAAAAAAAAAAAGAGCAGCAGGCCTGCTGAGAAAGTGGAACTTATTCAAAGTAATCTTATTGAAAAGTGCAGCTAACAGTTGTCAGGCATTAGTACTTATAGTATTACCCTTATATAATATCTGGAAGAAAATACACATTTAGTAACTTTAATCTCTGAAGTTTTGTTTTCTATTGTTCGATCCTGAGAACAGTCCTGGGAGGTAGTAATTATACTCACTGCATAGATGAGGACTTTAAGGCCCAGTGAATGTAAATGTTTGAAAGGTGATACCGTTAGTAACTTAATAAGCAGTGCTAGGATTTATACCTAGGCTTTTCCGATCTCAGAATCTGTACTCTTTATTATTGTACTATGACATACCTCAAGTATGTGGGAAACGAAGGATGAGTGGAATTTAGGAAAATGAGAAAAGAAGACTTCACAAAGGTCTAAATCTACATATGACTTTTCACTGTCTGGACCTTAGGAAGCACTCTATAAGTGTGTACTGAATTAAATTAGCACACAATTTTACATCCAAATATGGCATGGAATCGGTTCAACTTAAAAACATCAGATGGAAAAGAAGCCATAGATATTTCAAGAATGTGATTTAAAAATATTTTCCATCAAATGTCTTAGATAGTGCTAGAGTTCATGAGGTTTTTCTGTTCTCCATTTCTTTTAGGCACAGATTCCCTTGAAATTTGGTAAAGCCATGGGATTTGCTTTGATGAATTAAATGTTAGAACACTTCTAGGAAGAAGTGTTTAAACGCTGGTATTTATTTCTCCAGTGTCATCTTTCCCTGTCACCATGATTTTGGAAGCATGAGGTTATAAGAGGTGACATAAGCTTGAAACAGCTTCTAATGGTGAGTATCTGTTCAGAGGACTGAGACCCTGGACAGTTTCTTGGACCTAAGCAGACTTCATATGAGTGAGAAATAAACCATTGGGGGGGATGGCTAGGTAAACCATCCCCCTCTGGAGGAGGGAGCAGCAGCTACAGGGCGGGTTGTTCTGTTGACAAGGTGGCCAGGTCCTGGCTATGGGGTGGGCAGATCTGGCTCTGGCAGCAATGGCAGACACCTCCCCACCCGCAGGGTTGGATATATCAGCATGGGTGCCAACTCCACGGGGTCTCCCAGCTGTCTGCAGAGTTGAGTATGACTCTACAGTAAGAAGTACCACCAGGGAACTTCCTTGGTGGCACAGTGGTTAAGAATCCACCTGCCAATGCAGGGACATGGGTTCGATCCCTGGTCTGGGAAGATCCTACATGCTGCAGAGCAACTAAAGCCCATGTGCCACAACTACTGACTCTAGAGCCCACAAGCCACAACTACTGAAGCCCGTGCGCCTAGAGTCCAAGCTCCGCAACAAGAGAAGCCACTGCAATGAGAAGCCTGCACACCACAAGGAAGAGTAGCCCCTGCTCGCTGCAACTAGAGAAAGCCCGTGAAGCAACGAAGACCAAACACAGCCAAAAATACATTAAAAAAAAAAGTACCACCAGGTCCAAAAGCCAATGGCATGAGGATGGTGGAGCAGAAGGATAGAAAAGCCTGACTTCTTGGGGAGAGCATTAAGTTGCTGAACTACATAAAGGACTGTATACCTTCAGACTTTTGATGTGTCATGATTTCATGATTTTATTGCTTGTACCAATTAGTTGAGTTTTCTGTTATTTGCAGCCAAGTGTGTGCTATTTTTTAGGACTAGATTCTGAGCTTCTAGTGTCAGAGGAGGGCTGGTAAGACATTGAACAGATTAACCATACATACATAACAGTTTTAGAAAAATTTCTTTAAATTTGTCACAATTTGGAACTATGTGTCATTATTACCGTTTGACACAGCTCACGTAACATGTGTAGTTTCTTCTAAAATCTGAGTATGACAGAAGACCTAGGAATCATTCGTTTGGGAAGTTAGTCACATTTATCAATGACAGTGCATAAGAAACTTTAATAATTAGGAATTTTTAGAAGAGTGCTGACTGACACGTAGCTTTGTTTCCCTTCCATTTTGACTTTAGACACAATCCCTGGAAATTTTGTAAAATCCTTTCCTTTCTTTTACCACCATGGTTTTCTGGAGTAAGGTGAGGAAGAGATATTTTTAAGAATAATTTTATTATCTCTGCGTGAGTCAAAGAAAAGTTATATTGAGAGCTTTAAATGTTATGAAAAGATAAACTTTATGAAGCCTACCTCATAAAAATGGATAAAATTTGTGATATCTAAAATGAAATGTACATAAATCTTCACTTTCTCTTCTTGACGTTTTCTTGCATATAAACATGTAAGAAGTTAAAGCTTAGAATTCATGAGCAGCATTCTGCTCTCCGGAATTACACTTCTTCTAAATTTGTAAAAGTTATATCTCTAATACCTCTGAATATTTTCAGGCCTTCTTGTTTTTTACCGTAATGAATTGTATCTTTGGCTATTGACTATACTCTTAATACTTTGTAATCAGTTATTGCATGCATTAAAGTAGGTCTCAACTGAGGAAAATAATGATTGTTCCTCTGATAACATTTTCCATTCTCCTTGGAATGGAAAATGAGAAGTGTTCCCACTCCAAAGCATATCTTTCACCATTCCCATGGCTTTTTTCCTTCCTTCTGATATAATAAATGACCAAAAGGCTATTTTGGTTGACTTTTGGCTCAAAGTTTACTAGATTGCGTAATGGTAATATGTTTCTGTAGAATTATTCTTGAAATATGAGAATGATAATTGGCAGGTGGTAGGCTTTCAGACTCAAGCTCATTTTAGAGTTGGGTCTGTTTTCTTTAGCTTTGAATGTTCAGGAAAACTGAAAGAGGCATTAGGCAGATTTAGTTACCAAAGCTGTGTGATTGGGCAACAAGCACCAAACGTGACCCAAACATGATCCACGTGGAAATCATACCTTTCTTTGTCTTACCTGGTTTGGTTGCTAAGGCAGAGAAATGAAGACTTCCATAATCAGAAGAAAATGGAAAGAATGTGGAGGCATTCATAGAAAATAAATGAGACCTTAATTAAAACGGAGAAGGAGGAAATAAGAAAAATGCAAAACTATTGGCTGGGGCATACTGAAAGTTAAAAGAAACTCATTATAAGTGACCCTGCCTTGACAAGAACACAAGTAAAAATGTGCACATGTAATTAAAGAAATAGATTATGTATTCAGTCTTTAAACTTAGTTCCAGGCAGCACCAGTCTCACCTGGGATGGAAGCATTTCCCAAGTGTCATTTGTTTGCACAGACAGCAGTTTTAAGAGCTAGGATTTGCAAAAGTTGATAACTGAGAGGAGTCAGAATGAGAGAAAAGGAAGAGTATGTAATGGGCCCCAGGTGTCTGGCAGGGAGAAATGTCAACAGCTGAGATAAGGGGAGGAGGTTGAGAAAATGGAGGGGCTGGTGTATTAATATGTACCTTCCCTGCTAAGTACTGAGCTCTGCGTTGGCAGGAACTGTCTGCTGCTTTATCCACAGAATATTGCCTGAAGCATTGTATGCATTCAATAAACATTTATTGAAAGAATAAATGGTTATACATTCCTGTTAGACTGTTGGATCCTAGGGTATTAAATGCTTTAACTAAGGTTAAATGATGGTGATGGGTTTCAGGTATCAACCTAATTCCTTATTAAAATTCCTCAATATTAATTTTTTTTTAAAGTTTTCATTTCATAGTGTTGCTTTCCAGGTCCTTTAGAAGAAGTCTTTCCTCAGTCCAAGGCACATGTCTTTCTTCACCTCTTCTGGTTTGAGAAAATGATTGGGAAGACAGATTTTTCTCTACATTGTATTGAGGAAAGAGGAGGTAATGTCTACATTCTAGCCTGGATCCATTTTTGGGGGGTTGAGTACTGTCGGGGCTGGAGCTGCATGGAGCCGTCATAATCAATTTTGGAAGCAAAGTTGGTGGGTGTTGGAAGGAGGGCTTGGTCAGTTGAGTCTGAGCCTCTTGGAAGCTGTTAGCACCTCTCTGGGAGTTTCACATTCTCTGACATCTCAATGGCTTATATTTTTATCTTTGTGCTATGGTGGTATCAAGGCGTATTTTACTGTTTGTAGGAAGCAGGGGGGATTTCAAATTTTGGATGCTACAGAGAAAGTTGTACCGCCAACTGTTTTTGTAAGCATAGAAAGATAAAGCCCTTCATGGAAAACTAATGAAGAAATTTCCTCTCCAAATTGTGAGAAAATGAGCTTCATATATGCCTTCCCTAAGGAAAGAAAAAAGATGACTTCATTTATATCCTACCTTGTTCGAGAGGATTAAGACAGCTTTATGATGACTTAAAAACAATCTTTTCTGTCATGACCTTAGTATTAGCTGTTGAAAGCCATTTTTTGTCAATATTACCAATGTTCCTTTATTGCAGCCAGATGCCAGCTCTGCAGTGATGGGTAAACTAAAGGAGCTTATAAAAATGGAAACCTAAACTTCCAAGTTACAGAGGTGAGTGGAGCTAAAATTGAGTTGGGGTCTAAACTGTGGTATTTTGAATGTGAACTTCAGCTTTCCCATTTTACAATATTTGGATAATACTATTAGGCCCTTGTAAAGTATCTGGTAACTTATATCTGAATTAAAAGACGTGAAAGAAGTATCAAACAGATTAAACAAATTCTTTGAGTTATAGAGCTGAAGTAGGGACGTATAAATGGAATAAAATACCCCAAAACATTACATGTGGCCATGACTGTCAAAAGTATTCTGTCTGGAATATCTGCCAAAACCTATTTATTCTGATTCTCTTTTTTTCTGTTCACAGTTAAAGAAACTGTCCATGGGATGGGTGGTGTAGGTTGTTCCATGAAGAAAACACCAGATATTTGTCTTAGTTAAAAAGGTAAATTACACATGTACACTCTGGAAATTATTGAAAGCAAAATATTCAAGATAACTGGGAATCAAATTGTGACATTTAGCTTGGAAACTTTATATTTCTTTTCCCCACCAATTTAATACATAGGCTAAAAGATCATCTATTTATTTTTACCTCTTTCAAAAACTCAATATATTTATAAAACACATGATGGCACCATGGGAATTATAATAAGTTATTCAAAGCCTTACCATGTAATGAGAGATATTTACACAAATATTTATAAAATATAAATATGTCTGTAATGAGAAAGCTATGGACAGTAAGAACCGGAAAGTGAGATTAAGTGCCTTGCAGAAAATTAGTACTTTTATAAACTCTGACAGATGAGTGGATATCTAAAATGTGGACAGCAGATGAGAGGCAGAGGAGAGAATAAGGAAAGAGAAAACACTGGAAAAGGACAAGTGTCTTTTAGAGGTGACAAACGGACATGTCTTAAAGAAAGACTTCAAATAAGGAGGTAAGGGGAGAATTTTGAAAGCATTGTGCCAGGCTTTGTAAATGAGCTATATTTAATATTTTTAGAAATATAGCATGTGGTGGCAAAAGTTTACTCAATACAGTATTTAGGGAAGATGAATCCAACTGCAGGAGTCAGGACAACTGCATCAAGTTAAGAAGAGAAGCAGGGAGAGTAAGGAGGATGCAGTGGCAGTGATGACAGTGAAAGGGAAGAGGTCTGACAACCTATAGGGGTGGCAGGAAAATCAGACAGGGAGCGAAAAAATGAAAGGGGCATTGTGAATGGCGTCAAAAAAAAAACCAAACCTGACAGCACTTGGTGAGAAAATAGATATATCTGAAGAAGCAGGTCCCTCAGAGACTTGATCTTGTGTGTTTTGCCACCTTGCCTATTGCCTTCAAGGGCTTCTTACAAATCATGTAGAACACTGAGTATCACCTCTTTGATATAGTAATGATTATTTAGAGAGATAGGCTCCAAGTAACCATAACAGAACAACATCAACAGTAACAACCACATAAACTAAATCTTCATTTAAATAAATGTCCTGTCGTGCAAGTTTCATCATAGTGCTTACACAGAAGAGATATGGAAAGACTGATCTAGTTTTTTTTTTTCCACATGAAGACAGATACTTCTGGAAGTTTGATTTAGAAAGGAAGGCTACATGTAAACACACATCTATTATATCCAGAGAATCATCTGTTGCACTTTAGAAAATTAAAGGTGTCAATGTCAAAAAACTCGAGCTTCTCATTTCTCCAGAAACCAAGCATCTGACAAAGGCTGACTTTTGATTCTCAAAACAAATAATTTCACAGAGTGTTAATTTTGAATTAAAAAAGAGTTACACTTACTTAAGGAGGAGAAACAATGGCTTTGCAAACAAATGATGTTGCAAGGGCCTGGGTGAATTACAACTACATTCCTATAGATTTCAGCTTAAAAAAAAAAAAAATTGAAGATGCTTCTTCAATTTAAACATACTGAAAATACTTGTATTAATATGTCTATTCAGTTTAATTCAGTCCTTTTTGACATGATAAATTAATTGGAAACAATGTTAAATATTTTTTATAACTCTATGCCAACAGATATGTTAAATATATAAATATCTTTTAGAAAAAAATTGAGAGGAAAGAAATGAAGTCAAGTAATACTGAATTTATATAAAAAGGACCATAGTTATTTTACTGAAATTTGCATTGGTCTCAGAAATTAAAGCTAGCCATTTTATCTATCCTTGTCCTATAATTCTGCTAGCTTCCTGTTCTAATAGCAGTAGTTCTTTCTATTGCTTGGAGCTTGATTTCCAGCCCACAGAATCCTGATGCCAGGAAGGAAATACTCTTATTTCAAGGAGGCCACAAGTCTGTAAGCACATCAAGCCTTGTCTGTATACTAGAGAAATAATATGCCTATTATATATTCGCAAGATGGTGGCACAAATGTAGCCAGGGTAGGACTTTCTACATAATGGCTGAATTTAGGGACTTAAAGCTTCACTTTAGGGCCCTCTCTCGCCTTCTTTGGGCCCTGCTTTTCCTTCTTCATTGGCCTCATTCTTACCTAGTGCAGAAGGCTTTCTTCCTCTGGCTGGGAAGATGGCTGCAAGGTGCGCTAGCTTAAGTGTCTCTACAGCCTCTAACTCCAGGGGAAGACAGCACCTTTAGCAATTGCTCCAGCAAAAAAGAAAACAACAAACAAACAAACAAAACTCAGAGACGCTTCTTATTGGCGCCCCTGCTTATTCATGGACTGATTACTCATAGGTAGCTGAGCAATCTAATGCATTAGCTTCTTGAAGTCACTTCTTTTTTTTCATCTATATAAAAAAGGTGTAAATAATAGGACCTGCTTCAGTGAGTTATGGTGCAAAATAATGATCATTAGATCTGACTGTTTCACCATGTTATTCAAGTCTTCTACATCTTACTGATTTTTATGTCTATTGGCTTTATGAGGGAATGAGAGAAGTGTGCTAAAATTTCCTGCTCTTTTAGTCCTGTAAACTCTTTGCTTCATAATGGATTATATTATTAGGTTCATACAAGGTTAATAATGTTATACATTTCTTTTTTGTCTGTCTGACTTTAAGATTTTTATTGTCATTAGCTTTCAGTGGTCTTGCTCTATAAACTGTCTACATTGCACTAGTCATGCTTGTAGCTCGTAGTGGTTATTAAATCTGGCTTGATAATGGTTTTGCCTACCCCATACCTTAAATTATCTCCATAATTTTTGTTTGTAATATTTGAAAATCAAATATTTGAAAACCCCTATAAACAAATGAATAGAATATCCAGATAGTGGATATTCAAAGATATTCAAATAACAATGTTAATGTGTTTAAAAATATATGACGAGATTGGGAAGCTTGAAAGAGGATTGAAAACTATTTAAAGATATTAGTTTCAAGATTTGAAAAATATAATAACTGAAATTAAGAATGGATTAACAGCAGATTAGAGACATATATAAGATGAAATACTGAGAGATCAAAGAATGGCAAGTACAGAAGGAAACCAAAGAAACATAGGAATGAAGTGAACAGGGCTGACATACCTATAATTTAAGTCCCAGAAGTAGTGAACAAAACTCATTCATTTGATTCTCTCCTTCTCCCAAAGGCAGCTAGGGCCTCCCATATCTCATTAATGAAGTCATTTAAAGCGGTCTTCAGTCCTTCCCAGGATCTGTTTATTTCTTATGTTTACACCTTATTCCTAGGCGTAGACCTTTGGTGTCCCAATCCCAAATCTGTGAGTTTGACCTGGCTTTCTCCCGCATGAGCCAGCCCTCACATCCAGTTCTTGTTTTCCCAGCCACGTGACCTGCTGAAAGTTCTGCTCAGCTTCTCAACTGTCTCTGCTAGAATTGCCAGATGCTGTTATGGGAGAATTAGCCCCAAATCTGTATTCATTGTGCTAGTTTACCTTTTTCTCTTGATCTTAACTCTTTCTGTTGCTAGCTCTTTGATACACTCAAACATGTTTTAAAATATTTTTTTCATATTTTCTAGTTATTCTCAGGCATGTTTTTCAAAATTTCTAGCCCGTTTTCTGAAAATAGAACAATTTCTGATGGTTTTTCAATTTAGTTGGAACTAATTCTCCAAGACAATTTTTAGAGAGATATATGGGTACTTTATAAGTTTCTGGCACATAGTCCATTAAAAACGACAGCCTCTTCTCTTACTCTGGCCTGGTTTCCAAGGAATATTTTTGTTCTTTCTCTATAACCTATTTATCCGTCCTTAGACCACTTTGGTTCCCCTTCTTTGCAGTTTTGTTGAAAGTAAAAATAAAATGTCAGCTATTATTTATTACTTAATAGGAGGTGTTTTAATGCTTTTAACCCAAAATACCTCAAATTTTAATAGAAATACCATATCAAATAAATATAAGATATACTATATATTTGACATCTGGACTAAAATTAGGAAAGGGAATTTAGAGGCTAGTGCTGTAATAGTTAAGAGGCATAAGGATATCCCATAGTCCTTTTCCCCAGTGATCTAATCCAGCTTGTTGTATGGGTCAGTTTTAGAGTACATGCAAAATAATTCTGAAGCTCATAGGGCCCCAGGCTACTTACTAATGTCTTTATCTGCATTACTGGCCAGACTTGACAACACAAGAAAAATCTTGGACTGACTATTGCCTTTGGGAGAAAGAGAGACCCAATGTTATTTCCTGGTTTAAACCAAGTTTCTCAAGAAATGATTCACATTTAGTGTCAATTGTTTCACAAGCCCAATATTTTTGGAAACTCGACTTTAACCATGAAGGTTGAAATATGAAAAGGAGATTCACTTTGAGGATAAACATATTCAAAGACATGAGAAAGATCCTAAAAAACTTAAGACATGTTTGAGTTGGCATTTTATTTTTGTCTGCATTTATATTTATGTCTGTGATATGACTGTCTTCAGAAGATGTATTGTCTGATGGTTGAGAGTGTCAGCATTTTTGAGCCAAACCACAATTTTTCTAAATGCAATACTGTCAGGAAAGTAAAATTTCTATCTACCAAAGATATGTTAAGCAAACATGGATTGTGGTTTCCAGTTACTGACAATAGATAAAAATAACCTGTTTGTGTATATTAATGTATAACCTATTACTAAAAGGAATGCTTGTTTCCCAGTACATTCTAATTGCTTCTTAGTTGTTCAAATCTTTGTGTGAAATGTCTGATTCCATAACTAATTTTCTCTTCCTGTGGAAACTGTGACTACACATTTGATTGTAATTAGTTAACCAAAGGCTAATAAAAATTAATTAGAATTTGGCTGGGACTCACTAGCTTTGGACAATCTCACTAATATCCACATTTTGCTGCTATGCTGTTCCCATCTACATTCTTGTAGGGTCTTCATTTAAAGCCTGGTCCATTTTTTCTGGGGGTTTCTACCATGGAGTGTGATGAGATAAGGTCCTCTTCATGCTTTCAGTCTGACCTCCTTTTCTGCTGTCTAGAAACTATTTTGGGTGGAAGGTATGACCCATCCCTGTCACTGGGACTTCTTTTCCCTCTAAGAATGGTCCTTCTCTATGGAAGCTTCAGGTTTTTTTGAAGCTTCTGCAGCACAAAAACTTTGAGGTTACATATAGAAGTGCATTCTTTTACATAATCACTTTGTTGAAGTCAAGTTATGTCCCTCGCAAAAACTGGAAGGAACGCTCTACCTAATTCTGCAGTTGACTTCATCCAAAGTAGCTCCACTTGCTCCACAGTCTGTCTCATATAGTCTCAATTGGACGAAGCTTTGTCAGTTTCTTTTAAAAGACTGTCATCTCTCCTAGTGCTCAAAACTGAGTCCATGGGATTGGGCTAGAGAAGGCTCTCTTTTCATCATCTTGTTCCTCTCATCCCTGACTCATTGCCTCATTTGGCTGGTGCAAAACAAAAGCTAAGGCAAATGTTAAAAACAAACAAAACAGAACACAGAAACCAAGCCGAAAAAAACCCTGCACAATAACCTTACTCCTGACAAGTTGCATTATTCCTATGCATGTAAACTCATATAGAGACACCTGGAGTGGGGAAGGTGGGGCTACAACCCGCCAGTTCATCAGACAGATGCAGCCAAACTGCGAATTTTGATTCAAACGTTTGCAGAATCTTGACAACTTCCCTGTATATTTACTTTACCTTCACAGGAGAATAAAAGTTATGCTTTTATACTTTTATTGGCAATCACCATCCACTTTCTGGAAACTAAATATTTGGCCAGATATTTGGAGTGTGAAATGTGACTGTCTATGGAAAGAGTATATAGTTAAGAGTCACGTGAACATGGCCCAGGTCAATCACTGATTCTGTGAGCTGGTCAAATGATGCACTCTCTTCAAGCCTCAATTTCTCCACATGAAAAATATGAGTGTTGGGCTAGATAACATCAAATAAAGAAGAATGTCAAAAAATGAATGTTCTTTGTAAGATAGGAATTTGGGAATGAGTGAGATAATGTGCATCTAATTTATGTCATCACTGAGGGATGAAGCTAGGATTTTGTTGAGCTCTAAAGGGAGCTACACTTATCTAAAGAAGTTTCTAGAGACCATTTCTGTTAATGCCTTTATATACTTTTATGAGGTCTTTGAAATCAGGTTCTGTGGAAGTCAATGAGAAACTTCACTTAGCAATTATCTTTCTACCATGCTTAATGGAAGAGTAGCATCCTGAAAGAGGCTATGAGCTTTCAACCTACCTCATTCATCTCATTCAGAGATGTTCCAAGTGAAAAAACATGTTTGATTTTTCAGCTTTTTAAACCAAAGATTGTAGTTTCCTCCCTTTCCTTCCCTCCTCTCCATCTTCCCTCCCTCCCTCCCTCCTTCCTTTCTTCCTTCTTTCCTTCCCTTCCTTCCTTCTTTCTCTCCCTTACTCTCTTTGTCCATCTCTCTCTCTCTCCCCTTTTCTTCCCTCCCTTCCTCCCTCCTTCTCTCCCGTTCTTTCTTGTCTTAATTAAATTAAGCCAGAGGTTTAAGATATATAAATACTTTTAGTCCAGTTTTGACACTAGACCAAATTATCTCCAGACTCAGTGGCATTTACATTTTTGTCCTTCTGTTGGTTGTAAGCTCTTTCCTTCTAACTAATTAATATTTTTCCTTTGCCAAACTGGGTTTTTCTTAACTACTTTATTAGTGTTAGACAAAACAGCAAGTTTCCAGCAGCACAATGGAAGATAATTTGTTAAACTCTTATATATTAAATTCTTACATGAAATCTATTTAAGTGGATGGTAGTACTATTCCCCCCCCCCACAAAGTTCTCTTGGAAATAATATTACAATTTAAATTTATCATTTAAAGTTTCCTTTTAAAAGTAGAGTTAGAGTGAATCTTACATAATTAGTTTATAGAATAGATAGCAAAAACGTTTGATTTAAAATACTAGTTTGACAGATTTAATCAGTTCCTATGAAGCCATTTCATCCACTTTCTTGCTCTGAAATATACATTTCATGCTTTTTTTCTTAAAGTGTGAAAAAATCTACATTGCTTCCCAAGCACTTAGATTTTTTCAAGATGTTTGTTTCTTTGGTCTCATTTAGACTCTCCTCATATTTGCTTCATTCAAAAGCTGTATTCTTAACAGTGAACTGTATGTTTCCACCGTAAATGTATGGCAGACCACTTTCCCTGGATCATGGCTCAGGATCCAGCTTTAGCTGTAGTTTTATGGGGTCAGTTATTTTGCTTTCCAATTCTGTCTGTTACACTAATTCCCTATTCCAAGGTTTTCCAACTCCACCCATCATTCTCTCTGAGGAGAGTGCCATACTGGGGATGTGTTTTCCTTTTTCAGTGGTAAGTCACTGGAGCAACACTCACTTTGTAACCCAGGGTGTTCCTTTTCCATCATTACAGACCTTGTTTTTTTTGAAGTAACCCTACATGTTCATTCTATTAGTGAGTTAATAAGACCTCTTTTGGTTGCAAGGACCAGGGAACATTCTGAAAGCCAGCTTAAACCAAAAAGGGAATTTATTAGCTGATATAATTGAATGTCTCGGGGACAAAATTGTATTCAGGCAGATATATCAAGACACTCAAAAAACTCTGTTACCTGCAAACTATTTCTTCCCATCTCTTGGTTCTTCTCTCCTCTGTGTCATCTTCATTTTCAAGGTTCTATTTGTGACTCCAAGCACCTCTCACCTTATATCATCACGGCCCAGAAAACCTAGCAGAATGAGACTTTCTCTTTTCAACCATTCCAGCAAATTTCCGTGAACTGTCATACTGGCCTTGCCTGTCTCAAGACTTCAGCCCTGGCCAAGGGGTTGTAATACATCAGTCCTGGGACCAATGTCCATGCATGGAGCCTGGAGGATGAAATTAATTTCACATCTGTCGTGGACCCGTGGACTAAGAGTCCAGAAAGGGCAGTTTCTGAGGGAAACTTCAGCTATTGGTCTTTAAAATAGAGGGGATGGATACATGATCTTCAGGAAAATGTTTCTTGTGGATATTTTCCCACTAAAATTCTTTCAACATATCCTTCCTTCAGGATAAAATTTGACTTCTGTAACTGAGTATTCAAGGCTCTGATCTTTTTTACTTCTTCAAACTTTGGTCCAATTACCTAGTCTTACAAGTAGCCCCCTTATCAGTTAGATGAATGCTTTTATTATGCCACTGCCTTCATGTCTAATATCTTTTTTTCTTTTATAAAATTGTTATGAATCTTCCCATCCATCCCTCAACAACCTACTCAAGCCCCACGGTTTCCAAAACACTTTCCTTGGGCATCCTCGTCCGTGATGTTTTATCTTGCCTTTGAACTCCAAATAGTTTTATTGTTTACAATGTTTCCAAATCTTTATTTCATTTATTTATTTATTTTTATTGTGCATATCTAAAGGCTCATAAACTGCCACTAGTTGTTAGTTGTATTTTGGGTATCACGTGTTTGAAAAAAATCACAAAGGTGAAAACTTGCTACTAATTCACTAATGGATTCAAATGAGATTGCATATCGTGAACTTTAAGAGAATCCACATATATGATTGAAAAACACTTTGTACATATATATGCAAGACTTTATTTTGGGGGGGGGGACCGTGCACGTGAATTAAAGCCTTTCCATCTGGAGTGCTCCACACTTAGTGTTCCTATAATTAAGGTGAAGTACTCTTAGTTTATGCCAATTTTTTATCTCCCTTGATATAGCTACTTCCATAATACTAATTATACATTCATATGTTAATAACCTGGAACATTGGACTAATGATAAACATGTATTTTTTGTTGTCATGTTTTAACTCTATGGTTCTTTTATATAATCAGACAAAAATATTGGTTGACTAATTAGAAATTTCTTTTCTGGTTTGACATTTTTACTCCTCTCTGTTGCTATTCTTAACACATTGTGAGTTTATGACTTTCATCATGGGTACTATAAATCAACATTGATATTTTGAAGCTTGGAACTTGGGAGCAAATAAAATGAGCTCATTGTTAATAAATCTGCTGACATTTTGCTTTGCAGAAGAGGTACTGGTATGGACTGAATTGTATCTCCCCAAATTTTGTATGTTGAAGCCCTAAACCCCAGTGTGACTATATTTGGAAATTAGGCTTTAAAGAGGTAATGAAGGATAAATTAAGTCATAAGGGTAGGATCCTGATTCAATAGGACTGGTGTCCCTATAAGAAGAGGAAGAGACACCAGGAATGCCTGTGAACAAAGGAAAGGCCAGGTGAGGACACAGTAAGAAGGTGGCCTTTCTCTCCTGGGAGAAACCAAACCTGCCAACACCTTGATGTTGAACTTACAGCCTCCGGAACAGTGAGAAAATAAATTTCTGTTGGTTCAGCCACCCAGTCTGTGGTATTTTGTTATGGCAGCCCCAGCAGACTATTACAGGTACAATCAGCATTCTAGTACTGTATTTATCTGACTTGGTTTTCAAATTTTTATTAATTTAGACCTGTTTTGTAACTCCAGTTAGATTATTTGAGTTGAACCCAAAGGTATAGTGGATTTCAAGCATGGCTGCCCTCTAGTCATTTATCACTGAACCTGAGTTGCAAGGTAAAATGTTAATGAACTCATCCACCATTTCCTATTTCCAAGCTTTGAACCTTGCAATTGGTGATGAAGTACCCAAAGCTAGTTCTAGCTTTCTAAGAATAAATTTGGAAACTATGTAAGAGTGTTGTAGATCTTGGCTCTATTGCAATAATATACATTATCTCGTTGGGTGGAATTGTATTGGAAAAATCTGCACAGTGAATTAGGTATATCCACAATGAATTGTGATAAAACAATATTCTTCTTAGGGGCCTGATAGGATCTGTCTGTCTGTCTCTCTGCCATATAATACCGTTAAGTTGGCTGAAGTCCTTTAATATTGATCAGTGTGCTAATGTGATTATCTTTAGAGCAGATAGACGCTTGGATCTTCTCCGAGGACTTTCAGAAATGCTTATTTGGCATTAAAAGGATCATACATCTATGTAAGTAATTAAAATAAAGATACAAGTGGACTGATATATAGACCTGTGATTTGGCCATTCACAGCAATATCTAAGGAATTGTCTCTAAGTTGCCAAAAGAGCTATGTAATTCACTAATGGATTCAAATGAGATTGAATATTGTGAACTTTAAGAGAATCTACATATATGATTGAAAAACACTGTGTACATATATGTGCAAGACTTTATTTTGGGGGGGGACCGTGCACGTGGATTAAAGCCTTTCCATCTGGAATGCTCCACACTTAGTGTTCCTATAATTAAGGTGAAGTACTCTTAGTTTATGCCAATTTTTTATGCCAAAAGAGCTATGTAAGTTGCCAAAAGAGCTATGTCTCTAAGTTGCCAAAAGAGCTTACTTGTATAAGTTTAAAGATGGCAAGTTAGTGAAAAATGTCAGTTATGCTACTTGGTGACATAAAGAGCAAGAGAATTTTGGTGAGTTGGATGGTTGTTTTATATTTTCTTTTTACATTTTGGTCATATTTTTTGAGCTATTATATGTTTTTCATTGCCTGATTATGACTTGAGCTTAGGTTTGACAGAAATTGTCAAGGAAGACTGCAGCAAAGTGATGGAGACATTAGCATTTTTAAGCATATTTATACATTTTGGAATAAATAAAAAGCAGCATAAATAAAAAATAAAATAGTGAACACTTTTATTAATAATAAGAGCTGAGTGCTGTGTGCTAAGTTCTACATTAAGTTAATATGCACTTATCACCACATTTAATCCTTCAAATGACCCTATGAGTTAGATTTTATTTTATAGATGAGTAAACTGAGTCACAGAGGGTTAAGGAAATCAATCAAGCCACAGAAGTAAGAAGGGCTTTGAAGGTTCTCCAGCCGCAGAGCCTATGTTCTGAACTGCTAACCTCCCCATGTGCTAATGTGAGCACATGTAAGGTAATTTATCCAGTAATGAGTTAATAACGTTTGCAGATGTTACTACAGTTTTGGTGAGAATATAACTTTTGTTAATAGCCTGTAATTTTCTAGATAGTTTATTAAATTGCATTTTAATTTCTCAATGGTTGATAAAATCATGAACAGCTGGGGAGAAGAGTCTGGTCTTTATTCTAAAGCCCTTATTTATTTTCAATGAAAGTAAATATAATAGCAATTGCATGGTCTTTTGAATTTTTAAGTAAGGATTTAATTCTGAATTCAGTTAAGCTTTGCTATAATTTTTTGGTGGGACATCTGTTAATATTATTTCTTTATATTGATTAGGCAAATAAAAATTATTCCAAGTGACATGATTCAGATTATATGGTGAGTAAATTGTGGAGTTGGGTTTTTTTCCTTTCTTTTTTCACTAAAATTCGTTTGCTCTTGAAAAATGATATAAATCGTAGGGATTCCTAGGGTTTATAAAAAATATTTCCAAAGTGAAGAAGCTTGTATTTAAATAATTAATAAGCTTAACTGATAATCTGGCTTAATATACATACACACATGTATACACATTTACATGCATTATAAACATATACAGTTTACATATATATGGTATATGTAAATATTTAATATATGTGGATATAATATATATATATAAAGCTATATATTTATTACCTGCTTTGAGAGTGCTCTCCCTCCCTGCCTTTCTCTTCATCTGTCTCTCTGTCTCTGTCTGTTTCTCTCTACACACACACACACACACACACACACACACACACACAAGTATGGATCGTCCAAAGCAGATCACAGTAGTGCAGACACTTGAACGTTTAGTGATGAGTACATTGGAATCATATTATTTGCTACTTTCATTTAATTACTTTTAGCAAAGTTGTGTGGGTCCTGATACGGACTGTTCACTTGCCCATCTTTCTTGGTTGTACCAAACTGAAAAATTGACCCAAGGAGTGAAATGAGGCAAATTATTGTATCAGTTTTCTTGCTGGAAAAGTTGGATTGTAGAGTGTAATGGGTGACCTGAGACCAAAACAGGGCCTCCTCCTCTTTTGAGACAACAAGCCCACCGACTGGGCTGCCACTGCTCTTCTTGGAGGGCCAGACAGAGAAGGTGAGACAGAGCTGACTCCTTGAGGGAAGTGCATGTTGTCTTCCCCGTGCACGGGGACTGAGAGAGCAAGTTCCACTACACCTGGGGTCTGAAGGCCACGAGCAAGAGAAGGGCTGAGGCCAGTCAGCACTGCTTCTGCAGAACTCACTGCTAACAGCAGCCAATTGTTACTCCCTGGGAGAGGAGTAAGTAATAGGATGACATTTCTTCCCTAGAATGTGGAATTACTGGCAAAAGTCCCCTCTTGGGGACCACAGTGGGAATGTGGTAAGAAGATCTGGGTCCTCCTCTATCCCCATGGTTGGGTCCTCTTAACTTATTGTCATGTAGAATCTGAGCTCCAAATCTATCCCTATTTTATTTTTCATATCAAATTATGCTCAGCCATGCACTTCAAAGCAGCTTACTAGAGACTGTTATAGGCAACCCGTGTTGACATAAATACCACAAATACAGTGTCAGCAACATAAAAATCAACAGAAACCCCTTCCCTTTATTATATTTCTGGGTGTATATAAAAGCCCACAAAACACTGTTGAATTATGGTCAAAATATTAAATATTCAAATCCTGGACAGCATTCCTGCCCCAATATTCTTTTATAATCAGATTATTCTCAACAATATAAGCCTGAGCTCTTGAAGCTATTTCTTTCTGTGTCTGTTCATGACAGACAAGAGAGTACGGCCCCAACAGGGGCATCGCCTCTATAACCATGAACGGCACTTCAAGAAAGAGTCTACTGTGACAGATTTGAGAGCCAGAAAGTAGTGTCAGTCCTTTTATAGCCTGTTACTCCCTGGATGGCTGACAGCTTATAACTTGAAGCAAGCATCTCTGGAACATTTGTACTTCTCAAGGAAATCCCTGTCTTCACCCTTCCAGGAATTTCTCTAATTCCTCTTCCCCACTTAAGTGAGGAATGAATCCATATTAGAATTATCTAAGCATTTTTAAACTCTACATGTCCATATCTCACTCCAGATGAATTAAGTCAGAATCTCTAGGGGTGGGACCCAGGCATCCATATATTTTACAGCACCCCAAGTTCAAATCCCCTAAGAAAATGGAAGATGACCATTCCATAATAGAACCTCTGTTGTTTAACTCAGAAAGTTGGCCTGTGTTTCTATTCATTCTTGGCCAGTTTATAGTCCTTCCCCACGTAGCTCAATAAGAACATTACATTCAGGATCAGAAGTCCTGCAGAGCCTGATAGTCCCGGATATACCATAGGCACGGGTTTAGGAATCTTCCTCATGTTGCAGGTCATGCTTTGCACAGCTGATGATCTTGTTTTTAATCTTGTTATTTCCACAACTGCATGTTTTGCCTATGTTTGGGTAAAATTTCTCATTTGAGCTCAGGTGCCTTTTTTTTTTTTTTGGCCATGCCACGCGGCTTGTAGGATCTCAGTTCCCCAACCAAGGAGTGAACCCAGGCCACGGCAGTGAAAGCCCTGAATCCTAACCACTAGCCACCAGGGAACTCCTGGACCTCAGGAGCCTTGAGAAGCGTGCTCCATGTCATCAGTCATTACACTCTTGAACAAATCTCCAGCGTCATGCACCCCTATCTAAGCCCACTGTGGCCCAAGGGTTTTAGTACAGAGACTTTTCCAGATCATTTGGCATACTCCTGCCTCGATATTCTGGGAATCTTGATGATATCTCTGCTAGAGTCTGTTAAGAAGGTAAATGTGTGTGGCCACTGATTACTTTCTGAAGTGTATATAATGCTGACTAACATCTTTGCTAGGTTTCAGCAGATCAGCGTATGTAGCATCATAGGTCATCTCCTTTCTGGAACCACTGAAGCTACATTATCATCAAAGTTCAAGTATTTGTGTTTGACAACCCAGTAAATATCTATATAAGTTATTTGGCCCCTCATGAGTAGCATCAAGTTTGTCCTCTCTGTAGCAAGCAACAAGTGAAAATTTTTTCTTAAACCTTCTTTGTTAAAAGCTGATAGCCAATATCAGAATTCACAGCACTCCATCAATGTGTGGCATGATGATACTAAAAAGAACTCATCACACCAGCACTGGCTCATTAAGGATGAGCTGTAACACATCAGATGAAACATCTTCAGGATATCAGCGATTCCCCAAGGATAAGAAGCAATGAACCTTCTCGAACACACAGTGGTACTTTGTAAACATGACCACAATCCTTCACCCTTTTCTGAATTCCCATCCCTTTGCATATAGTTTTGCAGCATATCTCAGCGAGAGCAGGAGTCTATTTCCCTTCCCCTTGAATGTGGGTGGGCAGTATGACTTGTATTGGGCAATAAAATTTGGTAGAACTGTGTGCCAGTTCTGAGACCAAGTCTTAAGAAGTCTTTTCATGCTTCCACTTACTTCCTGGGACCCTGCCTCTGCTCTGTGGACAAGAGCAGGCAAGCATGCTGTGGATGAGAGACTGCCTCAGCCAGAGTAATGTTAGTCCAGTTTTCCCAGCAGAGGGCAAAGACAAGTGGAAGAGCCTGGACAATATCAAAGCCATGCTCCCAGATGATAGCTGATGCATGAGAGAGGGAGCCCAGCCAAGTCAGGAAGAATTGCCCAGCCAAGCTCAGCCTAAATGGCTGAACTAGGGAATTGTGGCTAAATAGATGGTGGTTGTTTTAAGCCAAGTTTCAGGTGCTTTGTTAAGCAGTGGTAGCTGATGCTGTCATACTAACATGCTATATTTGGGTGATATTTCTGTCTTAATGTGTGGAACTGGGTTAGAACCTAGGGATATTCATGTTCTGTCAAGCTTACTCCAGCACTGGAATTTTTAATTAGAAATATCTTCGTTCAGATCACAGCTCTGCCCTCTGCTAGAACACCTACCACGGCAAGAAGAACAAAGTGCACCAATTTCTCCCCAAACTCTAACTTGTTAAAACCGAGTCCTTTACACTTCTATAGCTACTGTGAGAGGATTGATGTCCCAGTACCACAGTTTCTTGATAAATGATCCCAAGAGCTGCCAGTTACCCCTGTGGCTCTTTCTCCTCATAGGTACAACTTCCCAGATATCAAAGGCATTTTATATAATGTAGTATACACACACACACACACACACACACACACACACACACACAGAATGAGAGAATGGCTGAAGTTTCCGGAAAGCACAGTAGTAGTCAGCACTATTACTATTTCCAGATGAGTTGCTATGCTGATATCTTTTAGCAAAGGTGGTAAGTTGAATATGATTATTTAGAAGGAGAAAGGGGAGAGGAGGACACAGGAGGATGAAGAGGATGGCAGCATCTTCCTGGTAAATGAAACTCTCCCTGGGATGCTAGTTCCTAGGCCCCAAGTGGCTCATCCACTATTGCCCTTGAGGTCTCCTCATATTTAAGGGAGTGAACACATTCTGTCACCAGTTCTCAGAGGTATAGGGTAAATTCTGGCATTAGGAATTATTTTAGGCTCTCTCAGTATGGATTTCGTATATTACTATAACTGTGACCCATATGTCCAACCAGGTGTCCAATGTTTTTGAGAAAGAAAATATAACCAAATCCCAACTTATTAATCTGTTTGTAATTTGACATGGATTTTGGCACATGAGTTTTGATAAAGGATGTAGAGTATCTAGAATTTTCAAAACAGTATCTCCCATATTGAGGGGAGTTAGGACTTTTTGAAATGTGCACTGGCTGGGCCTGTATTGCCTTATGATAAACATTTAGAGCAAGATTCAGGGGTAACTAATAATTGCACCAGTTAGTTGTAGCCCCTGGATATTTCCTGTATCTACAGTGGTAAAAGTGATGAGTAGATTTTCTCAACAATTTGATAAGATGCATAATTTCTCCACTTGGAAACTTGTATCCTGTTTCTTATTAGGAAAAAAGATATATGATTGTCATAGTCTTTTCTTTCATCACAGCCATTCAAAGCTCAGTATTTATTGTATTTATTATACAGTATTGTATAGTGTGCATTACATAGTCTTCTGCTATAGGAGGACGGTAGATGTAGTTACCAGGGACTATATAGTTACTGACACTAATTCTTATAGTGATGACACTACCTAACTACCTATCTACTGACAAGTACATGAAAAGGGAAGGTGATTAACTCTATTTGTAGGAGGGGGAAGTGGGGAAATTTCTAAGACTGTCAGACAGAGGGGGTAGCATTTGGAGTAAACTTTGATGGATAAGATTTTGCCAGGCAGAGAAGGGGGAAAGGACATTGTAGACAGAGATAATAAGATTGGAAAAAAAAAGTGTTTGACTTGCTTACAGAAATCTAAGTAACCTGTGCATTTGTAGAGAAGGGCGTATGCTGTGGAGTGAGAGGACATGGGTCTGAACAGATAAGCTTGCATCCCAGTTTAGATGAGTTTGCTGAGGAATTAGCTTTGTCCTCTAAGGACTGAGGCACTTTCCTGATTTATAATCTGAGGGTATGGTAAAAAGATATGCAGATCAGAGCACAAATTGAGCCAGGCAGTGAAATAGTGAGGACTCAGATTTAGTTCTTTATCCTTACTTAAAATGAATAAGAAGAACCAAGAGGATAAGAATATAATATGCTTTAAATTTTTATTTTATTTTTCGGAACCACAAAATATTGACATTTTAGTCAGTGACAGATGGGTGGATATCAATAGCCATGTAAAACCTTTTTCTAATTCCCCTTTTTATTTCATACATTTTTATTATCTTCCTTTCTTCTGCATATTCCATGTATGTACTTTAAAATATGTGTATGTCTTTTTGTATAATTGTATTTTATCACAATATTGTGATTTGATCATTAATAACAGTAATAAATTGCATAGCATCTATCCAATAATAAAAACTGCATTATAATCATAGGCTACAAATCTTTAAATCTGGCTTGAAATTTCTAGGAAAAGTGAATAAAAACATTGAGTTGACAGCCTGATCATGTTGCACTGGGTTATCACCATATATGTGACTCGGTAACTAGAATGTTTGCTGTCCATTATGTAAGAGAAGTTTGTCATCCCCAGCTCATTTAAAGGTTATAGAATTTCCTTTTATGTAACATTCTTTGCATTCGTGAATCCTATGTCAATTTTCAGGTGTAGCCTCATTGCTGAAAAAAATCCTTGGTGAAAAACCACAATGAAATGAGTTCATTTTCAAAAATTTTTTAAGGATTAAAAAAGGAAAGGAGCTGAATTAGAAACAGGAGAAATTTGGTACTAGTCCCCATTCTCTATCAAGTTCCTTCCTCAGCTAAATTTGGTATGATAATACCTTGAAAAGAAGATACAGGAAGATTATAAAGTTCTAGTTGTTAAGATCAAATTTCCATGCGGAAACCATGTTTTCTTAGTAGGAAATTTTTTTAGAAATCTTAGTTCATGCTTAGGATTGAAGGACTGAAAAACATATGACTATCTGATTTCTGGGCACACCATGTAAGAAATCAACTGGCAAATTGACATCTATAAAATAGGCAAACTTTACACAAAAAGCAGTTTTATAAAATATTATAATGATTATAATGTTTAGATAATTATGGCTTTAAATTTTTTTAATGAAGCTAGAGAAAAAAATTCATGAAAATATCAGATAGCTATTTGTACTACTAGAACCAGAAATAAGAATGTACTGTTGTGTATCTCTATACACTTTATAAAATATGTTTACTTATGTTATTTTAACCTCACAGCAATTCTCTGAGGGAAAGGGGTTTGATAGTATTCCATGTAGAAACTAGGAACCTGGGGTCCTCGTGGTTCCTTTAAACAGGTCACACCACGCACAATGTTTGAAGACCATTGAGTTTGTGGGATTTTTTTTCCCCCAGCTCTGACATCAGCCTAAGTTTCTTGCATTGTAAGATAATAAGCTTAGTAGTAAAAGCTCAGCTCTGTCCTGGTATAAAATGCCACTGTATCCATCCTTGTCCTGAAATGTAAAAGTATTGGATCCTATTACATGCAGTACAAACCGTCGATAGATTATGGTTTAGTATGTTATCAGTGTCTGGATATATTCCATTAGGAATTTTGGCTGTGAGTACTAGAAAAATAAGATTTTAAGACTTTTCTATTGCTATATCATACAAATGTGTCTTTCCAAAGAATAGGCACTAGAGTGTAAGATTACAAGAACTGCCACTGCACATATATCAATGGAGGTTACATCTCATATATAAATAGAAAAGAGTCTCTTGTCTAAATGTGTAAGCTAGTCAAGCTACTCACTATGTATGATGTGAGCAATTTTGGAAGTTATATGAAGTGTTTAAGGTTACCAGGACATGTTAATGCACTTAGAGTCACCATTTAATGCTTGATATATTTTCCAAATGTGCACAACTTACTCCTTGGTACTGTTTTATTATGTGTGCCAAATTTCCAATGCCAAAAGGATGAATTCTCAGTAATAGGGAGTTTTTCTCTATCTTGCTTTGACAAACCTCTAACTGAGACCAGACTGACAAGCTGTTTCTGCCATAGCTCTCAGCAGGCCACCTTGGTCTTGGCCTTGACTTTTGGAAAGAGGTTGCCTCATCAGATAACCCTCAGCTACTAGGTCCATCTGAACTTTGAGAGAATATAACACATTTGACTATTAAATGGCCTCTATTGATATCATGCTCTATTGTTTGCTTTTAGATAGACTCTGGACTTCTTTGTTCATCCACCCACTTCTGTTCAAGAATGTATGTTTGGCCTCGAGAACTTGACCAGACCATCTGTGAATATTCCTTTTTTTTCTCTGTGGGAATTTTGATTATGGAGCTCAAGTTTCAAAATGAAGCCAACCAATCATTTATGTATGTGAGAATCAATTTATATTTTCTTTTTATTTTTACTTTTGTTTACTTATTTTTTTGGTTGTGCTGCACATCATGTCGGATCTTAGTTCCCCAACCAAGGATCAAACCCGCGCCCCTTGCATTAGAAGCATTAAGTCTTAACCACTTGACCACCAGGGAAATCTCTACATTCTCTTTTAAACTTCTTAGTCATCTTTAAGAGATACACCTCTCAGCAGTGAAATGGAATAGGATTTCTTGATAGAAATAGAGAAAGGAAGAAAATAAATGGCTTAAGCAAAATATACTGTAGCATAGAGATAAGATGTATGGAAAACAGTCTGTCATTCATTAAATAAAATTCTATAGATTTTAGGCTGAGATCTATAGATAAAAAGAAAAGCAGAAAAAAAAAGAGAGTCTAGTTGCCAAATATATGTTACAGTGTTCATCACTAAATTAAAAACCTTTGTGGTGGCTTCATAGAATGAATTTGGGAGTGTTTCTCCCTCTGCAATGTTTTGGAAGAGTCTGAGAAGGATAGGTGTTAGCCTTTCTCTAAATGTTTGATACAATTTGCCTGTGAGGCCATCTGGTCCTGGACTTTTGTTTGTTGAAAGATTTAAAATTACAGTTTCAATTTCATTACTTGTGATAGGTCTGTTTATATTTTCTAATTCTTCCTGGTTCAGTCTTGGAAAATTGTACCTTTCCAAGAATTTGTCCATTTCTTTGTTGTTGTCCATTTTACTGGCATATAGTTGTTTGTAGTAGTCTCTTATAACCCTTTGTATTTCTGTGGTGTCAGTTGTGTTTTCTCCTTTTTCATTTCTAATTTTATTGATTTGCATCCCCTCCCTTTTTTTCTTGACGAGTCTGGCTAAGGGTTTATCAATTTTGTTTATCTTCTCAAAGAAGCAGTGTTTAGTTTTGTTGATCTTTGCTATTGTTTTCTTCATTTCTATATCATTTATTGCTGCTCTGATTTTTATGATTTCTTTCCTTCTTTTGATTTTGGGTTTTCTTTGTTCTTCTTTCTCTAGTTGTTTTTAAGTGTAGGGTTTGATTGTTTGCGATTTTTCTTGTTTCTTGAGGTGAGATTGAATTGCATAAACTTCCCTCTTAGAACTGTTTTTGCTGCGTCCAATAGGTTTTAGGTCATTGTGTTTTCATTGTCATTTGTTTCCATGTATTTAAAAATTTTTTCTTTGATTTCTTCAGTGATCTCTTGGTTATTTAGTAGTGCACTGGGGTGAAGTGAGAGTAGCATTGATATATATACACTACCGAATGTAAAATAGTTAGCTAGCAGGAAGCAGCAGCATAGCACAGGGAGACAAGCTTGGTGCTTTATGATGACCTAGAGGGGTGGGATAGGGAGGATGGGAGGGCTGCTCAAGAGGGCGGGGGTATGGGGACATATGTATGCATATGGCTGATTCACTTTGGTGAACAAAAGAAACTAACAGTACCGTGAAGCAATTATACTCCAATAAAGATCAATTTTAAAAAAACAATAAATAAAAAACCCTTGTAAATTAAGATATAGATGTTACTGTGTCATCTGAGAAGGAACGTTTTGTTGAGTGTCTACTACAGAAAGCTGGGAACCTCACCACTGTATTCCCAGCAAGGTCCCTCTTATCAGCAAGCTGAAAGGAGTCTTGCTAAGTTCACTCCCTGAATTCTGATCCTTGTTGGAGGCAGCTGAAAAAATGACTTAGGTAGAAACAGACTTAAGCTCCATGTGCTACACCAGACCTGGAACTTGCCTTAATTATTGCTACAGTGTCTACTCAGAAGTGGAGCAGAATTGTGTGAAGTGCTGTGTGAAGACAACAAAATAGGTGGACAATCATAACCTCAGGTCAGAAGAATTGATTCAGACCAAGTATTTTTTTTTGCAGTCATATTATTTTATTTTCTATTTTTTAAAATAGATCTTTATTGGAGTATAATTGCTTTACAGTACTGTGTTAGTTTCTCTTGTACAACAAAGTGGATCAGCCATATGCATACATATATCCCCATATCCCCACCCTCTTGAGCCTCCCTCCCACCCTCCCTATCCCACCCCTCTAGATGGTCACAAAGCACCGAGCTGATCTCCCTGTGCTATGCTGCTGCTTCCTACTAGCTATCTATTTTACATTCGGTACTGTATATATGTCCATGCCACTCTCTCACTTTGTCACAGCTTACCGTTCCCCCTCCCTGTGTCCTCAAGTCCATTCTCTATGTCTACGTCTTTATTCCTGCCCTGCCACTAGGTTGATCAGAACCATTTTTTCTTTTTTAGATTCCATATGTATGTGTTCGCATACAGTATTTGTTTTTCTCTTTCTGACTTCACTCTGTATGACAGACTCTAGGTCCATCCACCTCACTACAAATAACTCAGTTTCATTTCTTTTTTATGGCTGAGTAATATTCCATTGTATATATGTGCCACATCTTCTTTATCCATTCATCTGTCAGTGGGCATTTAGGTTGCTTCCATGCCCTGGCTATTGTAAATAGAGCTGCTATGAACACTGTGGTACATGACTCTTTTTGAATTATGGTTTTCTCTGGGTATATGCCTAGTAGTGGGATTGCCGGGTCATATGGTAATTCTATTTTTAGTTTTCTAAGGAACACCCATACTGATTTCCATAGTAGCTGTATCAATTTACATTCCCACCAACAGTGCAGGAGGGTTCCTTTTTCACCACACCCTTTCCAACATTTATTGTTTCTAGATTTTTTGATAATGGCCATTCTGACTGGTGTGAGGTGATACCTCATTGTAGTTTTGATTTGCATTTCTCTAATAATTAGTGATGTTGAGAATCTTTTCACGTGCCTCTTGGTCATCTATATGTCTTCTTTGGTGAAATGTCTATTGAGGTCTTCCACCCATCTTTTAATTGAATTTTTTTCTTTTTTTTTTTTGATACTGAGCTCCTTGAGCTGGTTATACATTTTGGAGATTAATCCTTTGTCCATTGTTTCATTTGCAAATATATTCTCCCATTCTGAGGGTTGTCTTTTCATCTTGTTTATGGTTTCATTTGCTGTGAAAAAGCTTTGAAGTTTAATTAAGACCCATTTTTTAATTTTTGTTTTTATTTCCATTACTCTATGAGGTGGATCAGAAAAGATCTTGCTGTGGTTTATGTCAAAGAGTGTTTTTCCTATGTTTTCCTCTAAGAGTTTTATAGCGTTTGGTCTTACATTTAGGTCTTTAATTCATTTGGAGTTTATTTTTGTGTATGATGTTAGGGAGTGTTCTAATTTCATTCTTTTACATGTAGCTGTCCAGTTTTCCCAGCACCACTTATTGAAGAGGCTGTCTTTTCTCCATTGTATGTTCTTACCTCCTTTGTCATAAATTAGGTCACCATATGTGCATGGGTTTATCTCTGGGCTTTCTCTCCTGTTCCATTGATCTATATTTCTGTTTCTGTGCCAGTACCATATTGTCTTGATTACTGTAGCTTTGTAGTATAGTTTGAAGACAGGGAGCCTGATTCCTCCAACTCTGTTTTTCTTTCTCAAGATTGCTTTGGATGTTTGGGGTCTTTTGTGTTTCCATACGAATTGTAAAATTTTTTGTTCTAATTCTGTGAAGAATGCCATTGGCAGTTTGTTAGGGATTGCACTGAATCTGTAGATTGCTTTGGGTATAATAGTCATTTTCAAAATTTTGATTCTTTCAATCTAAGAACATGGTACATCTTTCCATCTCTTTGTATCGTCTTTAGTTTCTTTTATCAGTGTCTTATAGTTTTGTGCATACAGGTCTTTTGTCTCCTTAGATAGGTTTATTCCTAGGTATTTTATTCTTTTTGTCACAGTGGTAAAAGGGAGTGCTTCCTTAATTTCTCTTTCTGATTTTTCATTGTTAGTGTATAGGAATTCCAGAGATTTCTGTGCGTTAATTTTGTATCCTGCAACCTTACCAAACTGACTGATTAGTTCTAGTAGTTTTCTTGTGGCACGTTTAGGATTTTCTATGTATAGTATCATGTCTTCTGCAAACAGGGACAATTTTACTTCTTCTTTTCCAATTTGTATTCTTTTTTATTTCTTTTTCTTCTCTTATTGCTGTGGCTAAAACTTCCAAAACTATGTTGAATGATAGTGGTGAGAGTGGAAATCCTTGTCTTGCTCCTGATCTTAGTGGAAATGCTTTCAGTTTTTCACCATTGGATATGATGTTTGCTGTGGGTTTGTCATATATGGCCTTTATTATATTGAGGTAGGTTGCCTCTATGCACATTTTCTGGAGAGTTTTTATCATAAATGGGTGTTGAATTTTGTCAAAAGCTTTTTCTGCGTCTATTAAGATGATCATATGGTTTTTATTTCTTAATTTGTTAATTAGTGTATCACATTGATTGATTTACGTATATTGAAGAATCTTTGCATTCCTGGGATAAATCCCACTTGATCATGGTATGTGATCCTTTTAATATGTTTTTGGATTCTGTTTGCTAGTATGTTGTTCAGGATTTTGCATCTATGTTTATCAGTGCTAATGGTCTATAATTTTCTTTTTTTGTGATATCTTTTTCTGGCTTTGGTATCAGGGTGATGGTGGCCTCGTAGAATGAATTTGGGAGTGCTCCTCCCTCTGCAATTTTTGGGAAGAGTTTTAGAAGGATGGGTGTTAGCTCTTCTTTAAATGTTTGATAGAATTCACCTGTGAAGCCATCTGGTCCTGAACTTTTGTTTGTTGGAAGTTTTTTTTTTTTTTTTTTTTGCGGTACGTGGGCCTCTCACTGTTGTGGCCTCTCCTGTTGCGGAGCCCAGGCTCTGGATGCGCAGGCTCAGCAGCCATGGCTCACGGGCCCAGCTGCCCCACGGCACGCGGGATCCTCCCGGACCGGGGCACGAACCTGTGTCCCCTGCATCGGCAGGCGGACTCTCAACCACTGCGCCACCAGGGAAGCCCCTGTTGGAAGATTTTTAATTACAGTTTCAGTTTCATTACTTATGATAGGTCTGTTTATATTTTCTTATTCTTCCTGGTTCAGTCTTGGAAAATTGAACCTTTCCAAGAATTTGTCCTTTTCTTCGTGGTTGTCCATTTTATTAGCATATAGCTGTTTGTAGTAGCCTCTTATAAACCTTTATATTTCTGCAGTGTCAGTTGTGATTTCTCCTTTATCATTTCTAATTTTATTAATTTGCATCCTCTCCCTTTTTTTCTTGATGAGTCTGGCTAAGGGCTTATCAATTTTGTTGGTCTTCTCAAAGAAGCAGCTTTTAGTTTTGTTGATCTTTGCTATTGTTTTCTTTGTTTCTATTTCATTTATTTCTGCTCTGACCTTTATGATTTCTTTCCTTCTACTGACTTTGGGTTTTCTTTGTTCTTTTTTGGGTTTTCTTTATTCTTCCAGACCAGGTTTTTGAGGCTTACATTCAATGGCAAAGGTAAAAGAAGCTTGCAGCAAGTTTTCTAGCAATTAAAAGCGGTCAAGACATGACTAGTTTTGATGAGGAAAATTACATTTCAAATTTGGGGAGTGTTTTTGAATATGATATGAGAAATATTGATAATTAGATCCTTATTTCATCAGTGAATGTGTACATGACAGGGGAAAACACATTCTCTTTTTACATACAAAATAACAATGATAATAACTAAAATGTATTGAGTTTTTTACTGTGACAGGCATTATTCTGGGATTTCTTTCCACACAACTTAATTCTGACACAGTTAAGTACTATTATTGATTCCATTTTAAACATGATAAAACTGAGGCACAAAGAGGTTAACCAATTTGCCCAAGATTAATGACGGAGCCAGGATTCAAACCTATACACGCCAGCTCCAAATCCCCAATCCCTAACCGTCATGCTACGGAGGATTATAAATTTACTTAGTATTGAAATACTTTAACCCATGAAATAAAAAGTAATGAACTAAGAAACAATGGTTGTAGGAAACATTTGGTTGAAGTCCTTCTAGGAGCATTTCTGATTCTTGAGAATGGTTAGACATAAATTTTCAGTAAAATGTATTTTCATGTATGAAAATAGGAGACTGTGTGAGATCCTTTTTGGCAATTTTATGGAATGAACAAAATTAAAAATTATGAAATTTTGTTTGAGTGGAACACATACATGAGTGTTGCTCTTAACCTTGGCTACACATTGGACTCACCTGGGGAATTTTTAAAATTTATGAATGCCTGGGTCCCAACCCAGAGCTTCTTTCTGAATTGGTGCCAGGAATGGCCTGGGCATTGGGACTTATAAAAACTGCTAGGTGGCAACCACAGCAAAAATTCAGGGCTTGAGTTGAGGGCAGTGTCGTGGTAAAGCCAAAACACTTATGATGGAGTCAGGCTGACGTGGGTTTGAAGTTATAAACACACACGTGTGAACGTTGTGATTTGGAGGAACTGACTTTTTCTTCCTGAGAATCAGCTTTCCCCATGTATACAATGGTGATAATAAAAGTACTTAACTATGGTTTTGTGGCATACACACAAATTTTTTGGCAATGCATATATGTCTCCAAGCATCGTGATTGGCATGGCATCATCATTCAATTAACTTCAGCATTTTGTTTTTAAGACTGAAGGCAGGTCATAGGTGAGTTTTCCCCCATATTGTGAGACCATTATATGGAAAATTAGTAAGGTAGGGTTACTCTTCATTGAATTTAATGCTTTAATTGATAACCTCTATGAATATTAAATGATATGTATCATTTTATATCTAGCTAGCTAACTAGCTATCAACCATCTATCTATCTATCTTTCTGTATATCTCTTGCTTGCTACCCAACTAGCTAACTATACAGTATTTTAGAGCAGGAATTCTCCTCCGTTTGCTTGGCAACACCTATATTCCAGGGCACAGGAGAAAGTCAAAAGACATATAAATCTAAAGGAGGAAGCTTTATAGACCTTTTTCTATCTTCCTGGATCTTTCTGCCTTACCTCAATCTGGCTTATTGAAATGTCCATTAGAAAGTCTAAGACCATCTTTTTGACTGTCCTGGAGCAGGAATTTAACATAGTGACATGTTAGTCACATTGGACATTGTTCTTGGAGGCACAGAATTATGAGTCATTCTATCTTTCTGTGAGGTCTTGTACTGACTCCTGACTTAGATCCAACATCTGCTTTTCTGATTCTGTTTAATTCCCCCTTTCCTGGCTCATACCCACGGCCATGTGAAGGTTTCAAGTTCTTGCCGGCCATACGCTACTGTTCCCAAGTAATGGCCAATGAGCAAGTGCATTAAGACATGATATCATTCAACATACTGCAGGTATTTTGGCTATAAACTTTATTCATTGGGCCAGAAACATTTAAGGATGTCCCAGGCTTTTCAGTGTATCTAAGTTAAGCAAATCTGATTAAAGTGGGATTGTTAGGTCCTTCCTTTCTTATCAGATAATATGAAGACACTGTAGTAAAGGTGATGTTTTAGGGCTGGCAATAGAAAAATCTAAAATATATTTATCTACTTTTAAAATCTAAAATATGTTAATCTACTTTTAAAAATCCTAATTGTTAATTTCTTTAAAGAAATGATTTTTTTCTTTCTTTCCTTTTTTTTTTTTTTTTTTGCGGTACCCAGGCCTCTCACTGTTGTGGCCTCTCCCGTTGCAGAGCACAGGCTCCGGATGCGCAGGCTCAGCGGCCATGGCTCACGGGCCTAGCCACTCCGTGGCATGTGGGATATTCCCGGACCGGGGCACGAACCCGTGTCCCCTGCATCGGCAGGCGGACTCTCAACCACTGCGCCACAAGGGAAGCCCTAAAGAAATGATTTTTTGTTTGGATGTTTCATGCAGGCTACATCTCATGATTTCTACAAGTATTAGTTAATTTAAACATCATGACAAACTTGTAGGGTTGATGCTATTACTACCTCTGGTTTACAGATAAAGAAACCAAGGATACCCAACTAGAAACTGATGGAGATAAGATTTAAATGCAGGCAGTCTCTTTCCAGAAAATGGTCTCTTTAACATTATACCCTGTTAACAGCAGCAAAGATTTACAAACACTGTAATGCCCTTTTCAACAGGATATAACAAATTCCCTTTTATTTTTTTCTGGTGTTTAAACATTGTCAAATGATAATATCAGATTCATTATTCCTTTCTGTATTTAACTTTTTTGAGAGATGCCTTGCCAGGGAGGTCTCTGATCATGAAGTTGTCAATAATTAAAGCTTTCTTTTTAGTTTGCAAAATAGGCAATCCGAAGCAATGCTCTTCTAATATAACATATTCTTCTGGAGCTCCACTTTCCTTCTGAAATTCTTTTCCCTTGAGCAGACCTTTCCAGACAGAGAATTGTCTCAACAGTGAGTCTCCATCTTTTACTTTCTTCTTTTTCAGTGGTTACTCAAAATATGACAATTTTTTCAGATTGCTTGTTCAAAAACTAAAATCCTGAGGTTTTGTCAATTAATTTTTTTGCAGTAAACTACTTAAATTGGAACTGGTGATAAATACATTTATGAGAAGTTTTTAAAGGCTCCAAATAATTTTCTCATTGAAACATCCTAAATAGAGTAACCACTGCCAACTTGGAGCCCTCTTTGTTAGTAGGTAGTTATTACCTAATTATCTCCAATCCTTACTTATATATGAACATGAAAGAAATCACATTAATCTTAATAACCCAAATTTCTAGTCTTATTTCCAACTGCACATGCAGAAATTCCATATACCTCCCCCAGGTATTTCTGTGGACCCACAGGGATGCATTGTAGGAATTCACACCCCTGTCAATCATCTGCAGTACCAGATGGCATCCATTAGATCCTTTCCTTCCTGTTCCGCCTCCTCTGTGAAGCTGTAGAAGTGTAGCACCAATGTGGGTGGTGACAAAGCACACATTGAGACCATTACAAGGACATCAATGTACACACCAAGGGTACTGTCCAGGTATGCATCCAAAGCTGCCCATCCTTGTAGGGCTGGAGATGTGCTGAGTTCTGTGCAGTCAAGGAGGAAGTACCCTCTCTCCAACTCCTTCAGAAACAGCAATATTTCTGCCCAGAGTCTCCTATAAATAGCAACCTCTCTTCTGGTCCTTAGCCATTTTTCATAAAGAGCTTAAATCTAGTCCAAGTGATTGGGCAGGGAATAGGTGGCCTACAATAATCTTTTGTTTCTTTCTATTAGTTCTTTCTCCCTTGGGTCCCTTTATAAAAACGAATGTTAAAACTCCTCTCTCAACCTTCTGCTAAATCCTTACCCCCTTGTCTCTGCACAGGAATTCTTGGGACTGGAATGGCAGTTGCATAACTCTACTCAGCAGAAACATTTATTCCAGGATTTACTTTTCCATGGCTGGGAGAATTTTGGTTCCACCAAATCATGACTCATTTCTATTGGGGAATAATTAGGAAAAGAGAGAAATTAGAAATAGAAAAGGGAAATAAAAGAGACAAAAGAATAAGAATAGAGGATCTTGCAATAAAGTTTGGGAGCTGTAAAGGTCAGCCAGAGTGTCAGATCTGCGCTCCCAAGATTATTAGAAAAATTGAATTTAGGATATTCTGTGGAAAACAGACTATAAACAAACTCTTGGTCTAAAGTCATTCTTGGCTGAGCTAAGATTCTATAACCATGTGTTGAGGAGAGCTGTTGAAAACTTACCTTTTTAGCATAGCTGAGTGTATTAAATAAAGATACTCCTGAATCTTCCATCTCAAATAAATTATTATCCATTTCCAGGATAATGGGGAGACGTTAGAGGAAATCAAAACTCTAATTCATATATAAAATAGCTGTTAATATTTGGATGGAAGCTCAGGTCCTGGAAAATACAAACACTTCTAAGTATATATATATATATTTTCAACAAAAAGCTAAAAAAATCCTGCTGAAGGTTTTTGTGAGAGAAAATCTAAAGCTATCCTCTAGTGACCAAAGTGATAGTAAATAGAAATGAATTTTAATGTCTTATTAGTAATAATCTGAGATGTGTAAAACATCTTTTATGCTTTACTTTAGTAAAATCTTTTTACTTGAGTGATCATAAAAGTCAGAAAGTCATAAGAGTTACAAAGTTAAATGTGAATTTAATGAAAATTCCATTATCATCAAGGAAGTGCTTTATTCTCTTAGCAGGACCTATGTTTGTTTTTGAAAAATGTGGAATATTGGTCTCCACTATGTTTGTGCGTGTTGTAGGAGAACAGTAATAAAGGAGGTTGTATGTCACAGGATGAGTTGAAAACCTCCACACCTGCATGTGAGTGGGTATGAGATTGGGAGTGAGAAGACCCCAGTTGGATCCCTCACCACTCTCTCCTGATGGCTGGAAGAAAGAGATCATTTCTTCTGGGGTAGTGGCTTAAATGGTAACAGGAGCACATCTCATTTTCAAGTGAGCTTCATTAGCATCCAAGAAAGAGCAGGAGCTTGAGTTTGTAAGACAAAAAAGAAGACAAGACTTTGGAAGTTTCCCAAGGAAAGGGCTTGGGAAAGAAAATCAGTAGTAGGCAGACAAGGGAAGAAGAGAAAGAAGGAAAAAGAAGGGAAGTAAAGAGAGAAATTGAGTGAGGGGGAGAGAGGAAGGGAGAGAGGAAGACGGAGAGAAGCTCTCTTTAGGAGTCTATAGCCAAGGTGTACAACCAACCTTTCTGTGGTTCATGAGGAAAAATTAAGTTAATGTTAAAGTTCCTGGTGCTTCTTATAAACCCAATAGGACCCTGTGGGTCTTGGGCACAGAAGATTTTCTGTCCCCTGTTCCTTGACTCCAGCCTCCATGACCTTCCCTGAGATCCAAAGGGCAGATTCAGAATAGTTGCTAAACCAGGAAGGGAAGGGTTGCAAAAGACAAGGGAGAGGCAACCAGGAAACAAGAGTGCAGCTTTGGGGCACTGGTACTGGGGTACTGGTTCCACCTCAAGGGATACACATAACAATGTCTTTAAGCTCTTTAAGATGTCAGCATTCTTCATACCAGAGAAAGACATTAAAGGAACCAGAGAAGCTCATCAAGATTACCTGAGACCAGATTGGAGGAGTGCAGGCCCTGTGCACACCCTCGTCTTATCAGCAACCCCACCCTTGAACCGTTGCTGTAAAACTGCTCCTCAAATCCTCCTGGGTTGAGACACACAGTCTTCGAGGGCAGGAGCCTGCTGTGTCCCCCTTTTCTACTTCACCCAAAACTCTGTGTCCAAGATTTGATTCCGCACCAGTGCACAGAGGCTGAGTATTCGGCATCACTATTTTCTACTGTTCTGTGAAGGCCACAGATTCTCCTCATACCCCTATTGTATTTTAGGGATGTGTTTGATATGGGGAAACTTGTGAGGCAGAATGCCCTTAGGAAAAGTGATGGTAAATTGTGCCCTGATCATCTTATAAGGATTTCAGTGAAGATAGGGCTGTGTGTCATTCCCCTTCCTGCTCCCCAGTCTAGACAATCATCCTTGATTTCCTAACCCAACAGGCCTGAGAGGCTGTGAGCTAGAATTTCTTGAATTCCCCAATGGCAAAGACTACCTTTGCAAGATTAAAAAGGAGGCCCCTGACACACCAACTACTGATGTTACCTGAAACCTGAGTTCACCTCTTGGTGGGTGCTGAGCCAAAAGACACAACCAAGACAAGGCACAGGAGAAAGAAGGATTTATTACTTGCAGCAAGTAAGGAGAACAATGCGCATCTTTCCCAAAGCACTGTATCCCCAAAGAGCAAAATTGGGGAAATTTTAAGCTAAGGGTACACGCATATTCATGAAGGGGTGTGAGCAGAGGAGAATTCAGCATAGAATTGGGTCAAAGGTTGACAGAGTCCAAGCTTTAGTTGATTGAAATCAGGAGGGTCAACTTCCATCCTCCACCTGCGTGGGGACCTTAGTTCCTACAGAACTCAAAGATATATATATATATATATATATATATATATATATATTTTTTTTTTTTTTTTCAGTACGTGGGCCTCTCACTGTTGTGGCCTCTCCCGTTGCAGAGCACAGGCTCCGGACGCGCAGGCTCAGCAGCCATGGCTCACGGGCCCAGCCGCTCTGCGGCATGTAGGATCTTCCCCGACCGGGGCACGAACCCGTGTCCCCTGCATCGGCAGGCGGACTCTCAACCACTGCGCCACCAGGGAAGCCCTCAAAGATATATTTTTATATCCCTTGAGAAGGAAGTAAGATTCTGCTTTGTCACTCCTCTATTGTTTACTGCCTCTTCTCTGTTCTTGCATTCCTTTTTTCCCTTAAGATCATTAATTACTGAGACCTGTTCAAGGGCAAGCATTGTGGCCAGGCATAGAACACAAAACGGCTTAGGCCAAAATGCTTCTCTTATGTCAAGAAAGCCATTCCTGGTTCTGTTTCTCTGGGGACCCCCTAACCTATCTGCTTACAATGGCAGCCAAGCAGTGGAAAAGATGGCCAGCAGGGAATAGTTAGAAGTGTTGTCTAAGACAAGTTCACGTGCCTGATGCACAGTGAGACCAAACAAACTGAACAATCAGAATTTGGAGCAGGGAAAGGTTTATTGCAGGGCCAAGAAAGTAGAATGGGTGGCTCATGTTCAAAACCTTTGAACTCCCCAATGACTTTTGGGGAAGAGTTTTTATAGGCAAAATTTGGGGTGAGAGCTGCAGGGCGTGTGACTTTCTTCTGATTGGTTGGTGGTGAGGTAAAAGGAAAGTGCTCTAGGAATCTTGTGCTCAGCTTAAAGTTACCATCCTCCACCTAGGTGGGGGGCCTCAGTTCCTGCAGAAGAACTCAAAGATATTGTTATGTATATCCCTTGAGGAGCAACCAGGACCCTGCACCATCACTGTACTATTGTTTATTTTCTTTTCTTTTTAATTTATTTATTTGATTTACTTATTTTTGGTTGCATTGGGTCTTCGTTGCTGAGCACGGGCTTTCTCTAGTTGCGGTGAGCAGGGGCTACTCTTTGCTGCAGTGCACGGACTTCTCATTGCAGTGGCTTCTCTTGTTATGGAACATGGGCTCTAGGCACATGGGCTTCAGTAGTTGTGACATGTGGGCTCAGTAGTTGTGGCTCGTGGGCTGTAGAGCGCAGGCTCAGTAGTTTTGGCTCACAGGCATAGTTGCTCTGTGGCATGTGGGATCTTCCTGGACCAGGGCTCGAACCTGCATCCCCTGCATTGGCAAGCAGATAATCTTAACCACTGCGCCACCAGGGAAGCCCTGTACTATTGTTTCTTGAGTGCTTTTCCTTTGTTTCTGCATTCCTTCACTTTCTTAATTAGAAACTGCTTGAATCTGCCCTTGGGAACTCAGGGAAGGTCTAGGAGGCTGAAGCCTTTTTCCTACAAACAGGAAATGGGGAGCACGGAAAGGCTTTTGCACCTGGTAGAGCCCCACGGTGTCCTGCTCAGTTTCAGAAGCACTATAAAAATGAAAGCTCCCAGATGACTAAATTTAGTCAAAGTAATGGCTGAAAACCCAACAAAAGTAGCTGTTTTGAGAGAAAAATCACCAGATGTTAGAGGGACTAAAATTTAGAGGGTGGTTAAGTAATTACATATTTTATGTGGACATAACCCCCCTTGGAGATTATAAAGAGGTCCAGGTACGAGTCTAAAGACACTTGTGGGCATTTTGTCAAAGAGTTCCATTAGGTAAAGGACAGAGAGAGACTTGCCTCATCATGATTAGAAGGCAGAGGGAACAGAACTAGTCTGAGGAAGGCCTTCACAACGACACTAAAGCTACAGATCCTTCTTGTTCTCTCATCTTGACATGTGGCCACCCTAGCTCTTTGAATGAAGGGTGTAACTGCTCAAGGAGTGAGGATAGTTATTTGGAGTACTAAGAATTTAAAGCAGCCTTCCTGTCAGTCAACCCCTCCCAGGTTTGTCCCCAGGCAGTTCTTTCCTGTGAAACTAAGAATCCCTTAGGCTATCCTCCTGGGATGGTAAAAAGAAAAATGTCAGTTTATAGGCAGAATACAGAATCCAAAAGCCTAAAGAGTTCTTAATGAACTTCTAATCTGTCTCAGAAAATACCAGCTCAGAAAATTGTTTCTTATACATTGGTACAGTGAAGGAGAAACTCAGGATGAAAATTCTGGTTTCTTATTCCAGTTGTGGGATAATGTCCTCTACCCCTTGTCTGAGAAGGTATAAAAAAATGGGGTGGAAAAAGTCTGGACAAAAATGTTTTTGGATCCCTTATGTTATTTAAATTATTTCTTCTTGTTAAAATCCCCATGAGGCATATTTTTTTTCTAACTTTAGCTTTAAATTCACATTGAAAATTGGGAAACAAATCTTGTTCCATTGGGGGAAAAAGAAGAAAAAGTAAATGAATATAACAGAAGTAAGTCTGTTAATTTTCTAATTAACTGACCAAAGACCTCATGGGCTCATATATCACAAGGATCAGTTGTGAAAGATGATTTTTCATGTCAAAATATTTTATAGATGCTTTTACCTGTATTACTTCCAGAGATGCATATTGTAGATATGTAGGTAGTTTGCTAAAAAGCTACTATTACTCGAGAAATTGGAAGTCTGGGTGGCCCTCTGACCACTTACGTGAACTGATGTATGTGATTGTATGCTCCTGAAAGACACAGCTTATTATATAATTTTGTATTACCCCATATGCTATTCTTAAACCTAGTACACTGAGGTTCTCTATATGACATCATGACAGATCTATGATTCATCAAAATGTCATACAAAAGATGAAAGATTTTGGAAAGCAAAAAAGAATGTGGTGAACATGGAAAGAATATATATATATATGAATGGAGTAAGAAGGACACCTCAGGATTTTGTGATTAAATCCATTGGAAAACATTGACTTAGACTTTTAACCTTTTATTTAACCTTTTATTCCATAAATAGCTGGTTTTAAGTGGCTTATTATTAAGTGTATATACATTTAAGTTATATCTAAATTCAGGGTTGACTAATGTTGAACAATCACTCTACCAGTCATTACCCCAGTGTGGAACAGAATTCCATTCAAATAGTTCAGCTGAAGACTTTAATGAAAGAACTGCTTACAGAGTTGTGGGCAGGGACAAGGGACCAAAAGGTGAGATGGAGACAACCAAAGATAATCAACAATAGGAAGCGGTTACTACCCTTAGACCTGAAGAGACAAAGGGAGGGAGTAATGTACTGGTAAAGTAAAATCTGTACTGGAAATAAAGCTTTGCAAGGAAAGCCATGGATAAAGGACCACTTCTTAGGGGCCACAGTCAAGAAGGGATTTGGGCAATGCCAGAAAACATAGACCTGGTATATGTATGGGACAGTGGGGTTTGGGAGTGTGGTTATAGGAAAAGGAGATAGGAAAAAAATCACCCCAATACCCCAAACTTTCTCCTCACAGTCTTTAATCTCTTGTTCATGCTTCCTTTGGCCAAACCCACTAGAAGTCAGAAAACAAGAAACGTGGGAAATATACTTTATAAGGGTCCACTGCTTGAGGCACACAGCAAGACAGAAAGAGGGTGGAGAATGGATCTGGGAGGGTAAGGAGAGAATGACCACTGCAATCTCAGATATTAAGAATCACAGGTCTTTCCATTGACCCAGGCCAATAGAGAGATGATGGGTAAAAGCAAGCTTGACTAATGCAGAAGGAGGGCAGTGAATGACACCACCTCTGATACAGGCATTCTAGTCGGAAAAAATATGCTCTTAACACACACAGCATGACTATCTGGGTATGGACTAATTGCTTCTGGTGTTCTCTTTATAATTTGGGTGTAGATGGGAGAGGTTGCTATGAAGGAGATCCTGTTAGTAGCACAAAACTCAAAGATATGTTCCTGGGGAGAAAGCATGGTTTGGCAAGAAGACCGTTGTACTGAGAGTCAAGTTACCCTGTTTTCTCACTTACTGGATATATAACCTGGCTACCTAACTTTTTGAAAATCAGTTAACACTCCATAAAGTGAAGAAGCTTGACTCTAAGAACCTCTGGTTTTGAAAGGTTACGAGTCTTTAGTCAGCCTCCCTCAAAATGCCCACCTCCTTCATTATTAGAAGATTAACCTCACAGAACATTAAAGTGATATAAGGTTTTTTGTTTTTGATTTAATTTTCCTAGGCTTTGGTGCCATGTTAGATTCTTCTTGCACTTTTCCTAGCATTTATCACCAAATTCTGAATTTTCTTCCTCTGATGTTTTATTCAGTTTTGCTCTTTCTCTTCCATTTTGCTTTGATCCAGGCCCTACCACTTCACAGCTGGAGCACTAAAGCAACCTCCTTATGGCCTGAACAACCCATTCTCCTTAAGTTGAGTTGTTATAAAGAAAGAAAAATTGTTAATGGATTCTTCATGAGTAGGATGGATTGTTCACAATGGGGTTCAGTGTATGGCTGCCCTAAGATGTGACACTCTAGCATGCATATTATTTTGAGCTGAGAAAAATTAAGGCCCCAAATTCTCAGCAAGAACTATTGAAATTCCCCCTTATTGCCTAAAATAATTTAATATAGGAGACCTGTCCTAGGAAGGAGCTATCACCAGAGATAACTTGGTAAAGTATGGACTAGGTGTGGTAGAGATAGGGAGAAACCTAGGAAGGCCCCTTTGATCAAATTCCTGTCTCTGTCCCCTTGCTTTTGAATAGCCTGTTACTGAACAGAACTCAGGTCCCCACTCCTGCTGTTCAGCAAAGCCAATCTACTGACACTAGGTTGTGTCAAAGGAAAGTACAGCATTTATTGCAGGGTGCCAAGCAAGGAGAATGGACACCTAGTGCTCAGAAGATGCAAACTCCCTGATGACTTTCAGGCAGGGGCTTTTAAAGACTATTTTAGGGGAGAGGGTTGTAAGATGCATGACCAACGCGTGGACAATTTTCTGATTGATTGGTGGTGAGGTAGCAGCGTGATGTTTCAGGAAACTCAACCATCAATCTTCTGACTCGAACCTAAGGTCTATGTGTTTGAGGTCAGCAGTTTTCACCTGGTGAGGTTCTGGTTTCTGTAAAAACAGCTTAAGAATGTGTATCAGACATTGTTATCCATTCTTCTCAAGGACTCCATCTCACAGTTTGACTTATTGCTTAAGTAATTCTCTCCTTCTTTGTTTGATTGCCTCTTCTTTGCTCCCATTTCTGCTCCTTCTTACATGATTAACTGCTTGAGTCTGTTCTTTGGAACTCAGGGAGGCCTAGGAGACTAAAGCTTTTTCTACAAACAAGAGGCAGGGACACAAAGGGGCTTTTATATCCAGCCCCCCTCCCACACCTCCCCCCCACCAGGGTCCTGCTGGGTTTCAGTCCCCCGCTTTCTTTCATACTCCTCAGTCCTGAGGGAAACAGGGGTGGGACAAGAAATGGAATAAAGTTGTGGATAGAGAGGTTAATTATAAACTTGGCAGGGAAACTTGGTTTCAGGCCCAGGAAACATTTGTTTATCAAACATTGACTCTTTTTATCTTCTTGTGAATTACCTTACTTCCTTTTGAATGCTCAGACCCCTACCTCCTTTTCCTGAGCCCAGAATAATATAATACCTCAACTTGCCTTGCTGTCTTTGGAGTTCTTTATACTTATGTGTATTCCCCATGCACAGGTAATACATTTTATTTTATCCTGTTAATCTGTCTTATGTTATTTTAATTACCAGTCAAAAGAACTAAGAAGGGAAAGAGGGAAAATGTCCCCTTCCCCACAGTCACAAAGTAAACAGAGATGAACTAAAATACCCGTATTTTGATTTAAATCCAACAAACCTCTACCAAGTATATACTGTTGTACTTAACATTATATTATATGCTGAGGATGAAACAATGAAAGACATTGAACCTGTCCTCAGAAGGCCCCACAGTTTAGATTTTAGCTGCTGAAAATATATAATGGGAGCAGTGTGTTTCTTTCGTAAAATGTTAATTTTGTTTAAATATAATTTTTTAAAGGTGAAACCATGACTCTTACAAAATATAAAAGGAACAAATGTTGGAGGTTTTATTTACTTCATTAATTAATGAGGTGTTATGGACTGAGTGGTGCCCTCCAAAAAGATGTTGAAGTCCTAACCCCCTGTAACTGCGAATGTGACATTATTTGGAAATAGGGTCTTGGCTGATATAATTGAATTAAGAGGAGGTCGTCCTGGATTAGAGTGGGCCAGCAGGCCATGTGAAGACATAGGAACATAGGGACCCTGTGGAAAAGGCCACGTAACTATGCAGGACAGAGTTGGAGCGGTGCAGCTGCAAGGTAAGGAAGGCCAAGTATTGTCAGTATCCACCAGAAGCTCGGAAGAGGTAAGAAAGACACACCCCCAGAGCCTTCAGAGAGAGCATGGCCCTGCTGACACCTTGATTTCAAACATCTGCCTTCTAAAATGTGAGAGAATAAATTTCTGTTGATTTAAGCTATCAAGATTTTGGTACTTCATTGCAGCAGCTCTAAAAAAAAAACCAATGCATAAGGGAAAGAGTAAACTATCAACAGATTCAAAGGAGACTATAAAGAGCCCATATGTCTATTTAAGCAATGAGCAATGCTGAAAGTAACTTTTTAAATAGATATAAAAGTTGCAGATCACTACAGACTAGGATAAGACCAAGGGTGTGGTAGACACCATAACAAACCCTAGAATAAGATGTTGAAATGTTGTCATTTCAACATCTTTCACAATTTAATCAAAATCAGAAAATCGATCAAAATCAGAAAATCAATCAATGATAAATTACTCGTTACTCATTTGAAATACATTTCTGTGTTGAAAGATTTATCCCCCTTTTGGTTTTTTCAGTCCTCAGTACTTCTTATTTGGTTACATTTTTATTGTAACAATTTTCTTACTAAAAGGTTTTAGTATGGAAATTGCAATTGCATATATCTTTTCTCAGATATGCAATGGGGTCCTATACCCTAGAACATTCTGTTCATGGTTGATTTTAATCTGCTTTACATTTGTGCTCTATCTTCCAACTTTATCTCTTGCTTTTCCTAAGCAATCTTTCAGTCTTACAAGGAACGATGGATCTTAAGGAAAACATTCATTCGATGCTCTGTGCATAAATTCTCAGAAGATGCCCCCTCTCTTCCTTGTGTCCATCTATCTGGATATTACTCAATCTTCAGGGTAAGCCTTTAAGAGAAACACACCCTCTCTCCCTTTCCTGCAGCTCTCACCCTTACCCTATCGTTACACATCTGAGCATTAATCCTATGTGCTCCCTTTCTGGAGCCAAAGGCATTTGATTTCGACACCTTGTTACAGAGACTGAAGGATATAAGCTACTTGTTATCAGGAGTCTTGATTTCTACTATGCCTATATCCTTTGTGCAGTCCTTGGCTCAGCTGTGCATGTAGATGTATTTACATATGGATTTATTCTGTTTATAAGTCAATCAAAATAAATTTTTAGGCTATGTGAAAAGCCAGTGATAATAGCATGAGTTCACATTTGTATATTCTTGAGCTTGCATACATCTGTATATGCATTTTCTCATTAAATTCTCAAAATTATCTGATGAGGTAGGAATTATTTTCTCTATTTTACAGATGGGAAAACTGAGTCTTATATAAATGAAATGACTTACTCATCACACAGCCAATAAGCAGCAGGTCTGCTTTTTTTTTTTTTCTTTTAACATCATGTGAAGAAGTTCAAATAAATGTAAACCCAAGCACATCCTTTTGCTTCTAGTGGAAAGAAAAATTGCATTTAAAAAATGCTGCAGGGCTTCCCTGGTGGCGCAGTGGTTGAGAGTCCGCCTGCCGATGCAGGGGACGTGGGTTTGTGCCCCGGTCCAGGAAGATCCCACATGCCGTGGAGCTGCTGGGCCCGTGAGCCATGCCCGCTGAGCCTGCGCGTCTGGAGCCTGTGCTCCGCAATGGGAGAGGCCCACGTACCGCAAAAGGAAAAAAAAAAAAAATGCTGCAGCATGTTAGTAGGGCATTTAACTGCAGAGCTGAGAAAATGAGAGTAAGAAAATCTTTAGTTACCTTTGCAAATCACCTGAAAGCATTCTATCTGTAAACACAGGATTTGGTTTGTAAAATTAGCCTCACTTCTACCCACATTCATCAGTTCTATCTTATTTTCTGATTGCTTTTGCTCATCTCCTTTTATTCTTTCCTCACAAGGTTAAAAAGAACACACGTAGCTGTCTACACAGAGCAGCTTCACACGCAAACAAATTTCATTTTAAAACGGCCGACAAATGATACATAAGAGGACTAGCTAAATATATTATGTTTCTATTAGTTCCATTACCAGAATTCTTTAGATCCACTACAAGATTACTTTTAAGTCTATCCTTATTTCTGTAAGATACCAAATTAGACATCGATACTTATTTTTCATAACTGATTTAATCTAAAATTGAACTAGTTCATAATGATATTGAAATATATTACTACATTAAAATTTTGTGCACCTTTTCAAAAGAACAGAAACAAATAAACAAGTTGACCATTTAATTTATTATATATTTAAATGGTGTCAGGAAATGTAAGTCCTGTTAAACAGGAAATAAACTAAGCTATGTGTATGATTTGCTTAACATCCAAAGGCTTCTTCTTTGGAAATAAACAGGGAAGAAACTGTTTCACCAAAATAGAATTTTCTTTAATAACTGAAACTTTCTACTTAGGAGGTCAACACTTTAATTTTTATTACGGATGACAGTATTTCCCAAATAGATCATACTCTTTTATGACTTCTTAAATAGGAAACACTTTACCCATCATTATGAAATGGTTCACGATTATGAAATTGATGAGTGTACTCTGTTACAAACACAATTTCAGGAACTATTATAATGTGAAGAGTTATTTACTCCCAAACTAAATTGCTACAAACTGCTAAAATGTTTGAATGCCTCCATTTGTTTTTATTTTTTTAATTCTGTTTTTTACTAAATTTTTAATAGAACTTTAAAACATACAGCAAAGTTGAAAGAATTTTACAATAAACACCTATATACCCAAAGCCTAGATTATCCTATTAACATTGTATCATATGAGGTATTTGCTTTATCACATATCTATGAATCTATGCATTCCTCTATCCATCCATCAATTCACCTTACTTTTTTTTATTCATTTGAAAGTAATTGCAGACATTAGTATGTTTCTCTCTTTATAATTCAGCATGCATATCACTAATGAGAGTTCAATATTTGATAGTTTTTTCTTTTGAGATAAAACTTATATAACAATGACATGAAAATTGCTGAGTTTTGACAAGTGCATACACCAATATAATCCAAATTCTATCAAGATTTCAATTTTTAAAAATTGTTTTGTTTTAGTTTATTTGCTATTGTTTTTGTTTTATTTGTTCTGATAGTTGTAGGTTGTTTCTGTGCCCAGGGTCAGCCTGAGGTGTAAACTTCACATCTCCTCAGGTCTTTTTTGAGCCTGAGTTTTTCCCTGGGCATACACAGCCACTGTCTTCTTTTCTCCATATTTGCAGTTGCTTTTTCAATGTCCTAGTTTTTAATGTCTCATCTACAAAAGGAGAAAAAGAAAAATTAAGTGGGTCCATAAAAGGGTGCCAGTTCTTTAAAGCCCTAGGAAGTCATTAACCAGAGGGGGAGGGGCATCTGACATTAGGGGGTGTGCAACAATGGCTACCCACCTCTTTGCACCTCCCTGACCAGAAACAGTGATCAGCAATCAGAGCACACGTCCCCTATATTTGAAAGACAGTGTGCTTTTTGCCCACCTTGGCTTCCTTCTGTTGTATGCAAGCTGTTCCAGGAACAAGTGCAGAGCCACCTACCACAGGGCTGGGAAGAAGGGGACTGAGTAGCTTCTACTGTGCTAAGATTAGACTGACTGAAATTAACCACAATTTACCATCTAAACCTTCCCTGGAAGTTGCAAACGTTCAATAAACTCCAGAGTTCCAAAATAGTTCCATCAGACAGATTCTGCCAGTGCCATTGTTATCTAAGTGGGAAGACAGATTCCTGGTATTTCCTACTCTGCCTTCTTCCCAGAATCCTTTCTCTCCCTCCACTCGCTTTTGATAGTGTTTCTGACTCTTCCCTCTTTTTTCAGAAGACATTCTTGAATATCCTATAGATGGAGCTCAAGATCTCCTGACATTGTATTGATATTCCTTCTTGAAAATTTTTAAAATGAAACTAACACTTTCTACTATTATTAGGTAAATTCTCTTGCACTTCTTTAGAGATGGACCACATTTTGCATTGAGGAAGAAAAATATTTAATATATCCAAATTACTTTTTAAAATTTCTGTTGTTCAAAACTAATGCTTACTTGCTTGTTATGTTTTGATAAAATTAGGAAGAAACATGTATAATTGTAAGCCTAAGTATTTAAGAGAACAAAAATAGCAAATGGCTGTGATGATATGTCTCATATGGTTACTTCTTCTGTCCTGGGAGAAGAAATTAAATATGTCAGGACAGCATTTCTGCTCTGAGTCCCACCACTAAATGTGTTTTGCCGGCTCTAAAGATTGAGGACTAGTCAAACTGATGGAGAATCCCACCCTTTGCAGATGACCGTGAGGTGTGTAATATCTGAGAAGTGCTTGATTCTGCATTTATCAGGGCATAAAGGAGACTGAACCAGTTTGATGGGTCTTTCTGTCTGAGGGTTTCTGTGGTTTCCATGTCTACTGCTATGGCTCAGGGAGTGGAAGTGCCTTAAATTTTCAGAGCCCAAGCAGTTAGTTAGGACTGTTGCTTTTCCCACTGTGTACAACTAGTCTTTTTCTTTTCCCACTTAGGAATTCAGCATGGTGTTAATAGGAAAAGAAATGTTTCAAACTTTCAAATCTGGCAAACCTTTGCTAATTCCTAATACTCATTTATTCTCTGACCTTATTTAGTTTTAGAAACGTCTTTGAATCTTGGTTTCTTCACTTGCAAAATATCAATAATAATCCAGAACTCAGAAGGTTGCTGTAAGTAACAAGTTTGGCACAGTGGTTATCATCAAATAAAGGTTTGTTTACTTCTAAATTGATATGTCAAAACCCTGGCAAAATTCAAATGGTCAAGTATATTATTGTTGATTTTAACTAAGAGCGAATAGTTCAGAGGTATGCTAACATTTCAGTGCTAACAAGAGCAATTTGGAAAAAATCTGTAACCGGCCACTCTGTGTGAATCTGTGGCTGAGGAGAGCAAATGAGCCTTGAGGATACATGGTGCCCTGTCCCCTTCTCTATCTTCCAAGTTCAAAATTCAAATTCCATCTCTAGACAGTTTGTGTCAAATTCAACTCAGGCAGATGTCAATATTCACTGGGTCTACTCTGACGGGAACAGGACCCTAAATAATTCTTTACATATATTATCTCATTTAGATATTTCAGAAACCATGTTTTGGAGATTTCACCCTGTTTTTTATTTTTGTATTTTTAAATTTTAAAAAATTTATTTATTTTATTTATTTTTGGCTGCATTGGGTCTTCGTTGCTGTGTGCAGGTCTTCTTTAGTTGTGGCGGGTGGGGGCTACTCTTTGTTGCCGTGCACGGGCTTCTCACTGCGGTGGCTTCTCTTGTTGCAGAGCATGGGTTCTAGGCATGCGGGCTTCAGTAGTTACAGCACGTGGGCTCAGTAGTTGTGGCTTGCGGGCTCTAAAGTACAGGCTCAGTAGTTGTGGCGCATAAGTTTAGGTGCTCTGCGGCACGTGGGATCTTCTCAGACCAGGGATCGAATCCATGTCCCCTGCATTGGCAGGCGGATTCTTAACCACTGCACCACCAGGGAAGTCCCCTCACCCTGTTTTAAAAATGAAGACAGTGAGACTATAGAGAAATTTGGTGAATTGATCAAGGTAGTAAGTGGTAGTAAGGAATCAAATCGAGCCAATCCAGGTCCAAAGTCCATTCTCTTAACCAGTGGGTTCTTCTGCAGATTTGTATGTTACCTAGAAAGATAGATCAAGAATGGACAGAGCATTGGGGAAGAGAACAGAGAACAGCTTGCTGGTGAGGCTAGGTCTCACTCCATGATAGCTTTGGAAAGGGAGGGCCACCAGGTAAAAATATCAGGCAAATAATTTAGCCTCAGCAAGTTGAGGATGGGCTCTAGCTGGAAGCAGATAAACATTTCTTCAGCTCACTGGCTATGATTTAGAGCTATGGTGTGGGCTTGGAGGAGTTGAGGTGAAATCTGATACCTAGGCTTAAGAAAGAGTCAGGAGTTATCATGATTGGCTTCTAGAACTAATTTTTGATTCTTCTCTTTTTTTTTAAGAACTTTTTATTGGAGTGTAGTTGATTTACAATGTTGTGTTAATTTCAGGTATACAGAAAAGTGAATCAGTTATACATATATCTACTCTTTTTTAGATTCTTTTTCCATATTGGTCATTATAGAGTATTGAGTAGAGTTCTCTGTGCTATACAGTAAGTCCTTATTAGTTATCTATTTTATATATAGTAATGTGTATATCTCAATCCCAGTCTCCCAAATTATCCCTCTTATCCCCCATTCCCCCCAGTAACCATAACTTTGTTTTCTACATCTGTGACACTACTCCTTTTGTAAATAAGTTCATTTGTGCCATCTTTTAGATTCCTCATATAAGTGATATCATATATTTGTCTTTCTCTGTCTGGCTTACTTCACTCAGTATGACAATCTCTAGGCCCATACATGTTGCTGCAAATGGCATTATTTTGTTCTTTTTTATGGATGAGTAATATTCCATTGTGTATATGTACCACATCTTCTTTATCCACACCTCTGTCAATGGACATTTGTGTTGCTTTCATTACAGCACTGTTTACAACCTTTGATTCTTCTTTTAGAAAAGTTCACGCAGAGACTTTAGTGCAGCTTCTCCAAACTGTTTTCAACAAAACACTAGTCTCACAAGTTGACAATTGTTTTGCTTTTGTCTGTGTATGTGGGGAGGGTGGGTATGTATGTGACAGTGTGAGGAAGAATCTGATGGGAAAGATTTACCAGTCAGATTAGTTACAGTCTAGGACTTCTCAGGATGCCAATGTCTAGAAGGAATGAAGTAAGAAGTCTGTGGGCTCCATTTTATTTTTTCATAATCTCCTGATTAGACCTAGCCTTAATTTGGTTAGGTGATCTGTTACTATGTTATTTAAAATGTTATTTAAATTTTGGAATAGTCTTAAAAATATTTTAAAATTACGTGTTTTTGCAGATTTTAGTAAGTTGTGATGTTACTTTTTATATTCTACTTGGGAAATCTAAATGCAAAACTTTAGATTGAAAGAAGGAATCAAGCTTTGTAAATAACCTGGAAGAAAACAAAAGTAAATATAAAATGTCTGCAAAATAGAAAGACTTTTAAAATCCAATTTAAAAATAATAAAAAAAATTACACGTCGTTAGTACAAAATTCAGTCTTCACAAGAAAGTACAAAATAATTAGTAAACACAAACGCCCCCTCCTTCTCCCACTTCTATCCCTCTCAAATGGCATTCTCTGAAGGTCGCTACTGTTACTTTTTTTCTGAAGCCCTCTTGAAAAACATAAACATGTAACAAAATATGTATGAAAGGTAATTATATGTTATATAAATAATTGCATACTATGTGTATCTTTTACATTCATGAAGTCATAGTACTCATATTGTCTGTACTTCTAATATAGTGATTATTTCCTAACAGTGAATGATGATCCATATCATATTTTGATCAGCTTCATAGTAGCTTTTTGTCACATACAACATAATTTATTGAAATACTGACTTAAAAATGGACATTTAGGATATTTGCAGATTAGCCAAGTCTTTAGCATGCAACCACCAAATCATCAGCAGCAGTATTACTGAGCCAAAAATTATTTTAAAAATTAGAAATTTTACTTTTGTATGAAAAGTGAATGATACTGTCTATTAACATTGGGCTTTCTAAGCTTAAAAACTTGGGGGGGAAAACCTTCAAACTCAAAGAAGATTGATTAAGTTATGAATTTTTTTCCTGACATCAACATAAGTATAAACCAAATTAAAATATGATTAAAAAATGGTTAAGGGGACTGAGGAGTCTGAAAGGGAGATTGGCCAAATGGGCTTTGTGGAGGCAAGGGAGTCGGTAGTGATTATGTTCCTTCCTGGAAAGTGTAGGTTTCCAGGAAGATAAAATGAAGGGAGCACAGAAGAGGCTCAAACTTGGGGAAGGTCATTAAACTATAAAAAGTAACCGCAAAAGGTCATATACATGGGAGAAAAGCCAGAGCAAGATAGCTCTAGAGTATGGAACCATGACAGTAGCTCTAGGTACCCAATCTACTTTAGCAAGACTCTCAAGAGGACTATTTAGTTTCAAAGAAATGGGGTGGGACAAATACATGTTAACAAATGAAGAAGCAAAGAAAAACAAAATGAAAGAACACAAAGAGGTGCATCCCCAAAGAGGCAACATAATTGGGATTACCATTTGAAAGAGGACTCAGCCTCTGCAGAAAGTTAATTAAACATAAAGAATATGAAATGCTTTTTTTTTTTTTTGCCTGTCAATCTGTGTTATCTTTTCTATTATGTACCTATTGCCTCAATAATTTTTATAATGAACTACTCAAAACCTAGTAATTTAAGAAATCAAGTATGTATTAGTTCTCCAAGTCTCCTGGACAATTGGGCAATTCTGCCTGTGAATATTGGCCAGGATGAGTAGTTCTGGTGTTGGTTAGGATTCACTCACAAGTCGGGCAATTTTCATACTATTGACTCATATAAGATGACTTTGTCTGACTCCACATGCCTCATCTTCCAACAGGATAGCCTGAACCTGCTCTTATCATGATCACAGGAATTCAAGAAAGAAAGCAAAAATGCACACATGTTTTTTTTTGCTTGCACCAAGTTTGTTGCTATCCCATTGGCCAACGCAAGTCACATGGCCAAGTCCAAGGTCAGAGTGGAAGGGCAATATCAAAGGATATGGCTATGGAAAGACTTTAAAAATTGGAATTATTAGTACAATCATCTACCACTCGTTCTCTTTTGCTTCTTGGCCCTTCGCTATGCCTATATCTTTTTTCTCTATTTTCTCATCCCCATGCCAATAGCTATTCAGTGTTCAGACCTCAGCTTCAATGCCATTTCTTAGCAAAGTCTTCCCTGACCCCTCCTAGATTGGGTTAAGTACCACTACTGTGTGTTGCTACGGCACCCTGCACATACCTTGCCACATCACTTACTGGATTGGATACTCTATGAGGGTGATGCTCATAGCTTGATGTTAGAATTACAAAAATAATTTTACACACATTTTCAGGAAGCCTTCAGCTCAGAAAAATTACTACACTATTTCTTAAATATACCTAAATTACATTTTAATTAAAAAATTAAATAACTAAAAGTAACTTTAAATGTTCCCTCTAATTATTTAAAACATGCATAAAAATTAAAATTCTCAAAATGTAAAAGTGAAACATTAAATATCAAATGGGTGGTCAAAGCACATCTTATAGAGCAACTATGATTTTACTAGAGTGGAAAAATCTGTCATAATCTGTGTGATTATCTTTCTCTTCACGTTTAACTGGAATTGTGTTGTAGCTCTGTTAGACAAGTAAACACTCAAGTGACACATCCTACTGACACGTCTCTAATGTGTCCAGGTGTTAGGGTGAGAGAAGAACAGCTGTTCCCTGTCACGATTTCTAGGTGGAACTGCACACACTGGCCACGCTGGCCTTTACGTGATGGAAGCAAAGGACTCTCAGATGATTTGTTTGAAAGAGTAGCTGGATTCTTTTATCAGCATCCAGGAACTCAGTCTCCCTAAAGCACAAGCCTCAAACTAGCTCCTCAGGAGAACAAAAGAGGGGAAGGATATGGCTTCTCTTTTTTTCCTCCCCATCAGAGAACTCATAGTGAAAACTAACTTCTTCTAGCCTTGAAGGAGATGATAAAAACCAATCACACAGATCTTAAGTAGAAGATTGAAGGATTTAGAATAACTGTAAACGTGCAATGCCTGAGAGAGGGGTCAATAAACTCAAAATACATTGAAAGGAGTTGCAATTTCTCTTCTAGAGATCCTAGGAACTTGGATAGAATTTTTAAAAATGTGTTTGGGAGTTTTTCACTTGTAAGCCAGAAAAATATATATTTTCAGATCAATATCTACCATTTTTGAGTACTTTGGTTTTACCATTTTTTCATTACAAATCTTTAAGGTTAAGAGGTTTTCTAAAACATGCCTGAGATTTATTTCAATCAGTTATGGTACAACAGAAGATATGGAAATAATTGTCATGAAGGAGGAAGTTTATTTTCACAGATTCCAAGAAACAGGAGAAACACCATGCCACAGGGGTTCACATAGGGAAGGACCAGGGTCAGGAGGTGGAAAAGAGGGAGGGAGAACATAGCCCAAAGCCTTTATTGAAGTTTTGCAAGAAGGAATGGATGAATCAAGCTAGGTATGCTAAGTTCAGGATTGGCTAGTTTGAATAATTTCAGTGGATGCTATAGAAGTAGTCCTTAGTTATCTAGTACCTGCCCTGGGGTGATTTAAGGCAAGAGGAATACTGGCTTGGTGTGGGAGGGTTTGATAAAGGAGATAATTGAGGATGTGAGCTCTAGATTGGTTGGTTGGTATATCAAAGACATACTCACAGGGGAGTAGTTTGCTATCTCTAAGAATCAGGTAGCTCTAGGAGGGGCAATCCCTCCAAAATCTAGCCCCCAAATTCCAGAGCGTCAGGAATACAGAAAATAAGAAAATATAGACAGTACAAGATGGAAAATCAGATTCAAAAATGAAATAGAGAATAATGGGTTAAAACCATTTGAACCTTGTATCTTTTGAAAATTATTGGATGTTCTCACTTAGGTAACTTATTTAGGGTGCCTATAACAAAGAAGGGTCAATTACCTAATTCTAAATATTAAAATAATTTAGAATTTGATCTGTGTTTATGTTAGGCAAGTTTTCATGTTCCTGACATTTTATATGCAAATAGGAGTCCTTGCAGTAATATTTCACTATGAAATAATATTCGTTCGAGGATTTTGACTGTTTTCTCTTGCCTTCCTTTACATCATTAGGTCTAATAGCCATTCTTTTCTCAGATTTTAGTGGGAGAAATATTTTGTTAGAGAAATCTCTCTATGAAGACCCTTCAGGAGGGATATAGTGGGATTCAGAAGAAATGTATTGCCATCCTTATTCAGCCACAAAACTAACTACACAATTTTAAGACTCAATTTCTCTTTATCTCAGTTTCTTAATTTGGAAGATGAATTACAGTAATTTCATGTCTGACATGATGTTACACCATTGTGATGTTGACTAGATCAGTCCAGGAGTTTTATATTTTAGCTGTGAGTTTCACCTTTCAAGCCATCTGCCCAACTTGTCATGATTCTCTTACTTGTACCCAAGTCCCAGGTTGGGCCTTTAAGCAGCCATTTTGAACAACACAACTCCACCTCCCCAGCCGCCAACCCTTAGAACCAGAGTTCTGGATTAGGAGACAAGAGGTTGCCCCTCACATCCAAACTGTAACATATCAGAAACCTTTTCAGGGAAGACTACATGAAAAAGTCCTGTGGGGCTGGATCCATAATATTGAGACTTGGAGCTGTGAGGATCTCTATTCTAACATTAAAATTAGGCAACAGAACAAATTAGCGAGCAAAGATTTTAAGAAGGAGGAGAATGAGGAAGAAGAAAATTGATACACAGAGGTAAAGAGACATGAGAAGTGGAGAGCCCTGGCTCATGATGGCTTCTGGTCCTCCTTCTAATCTTCTGTGGATAAGATGAATTTTCCACCTTGGCATCAATATGATTCCCTTGCATTCTTCTAACTACTCTCCCCTCCCCCCATAAATAATTTTTGGTTATAAAACTCAGGTTTCCTTCTATTTATTACAACAAAAGGAATCCCAACATGGTCAGGTACAGAAAGACTTAAAACACTAGGGAAGGAGAGTGACTAGGTGAAGAGGGAACTCAAATCAAGATCACATGATTACAGACCAAATGTTTATCCTGGAGATTAGAAGACTCTTGGGGTAGGAAGTCTTCAAGCATTTGAAGACTATCATATAAAAAGCAAGATTATATACTATATTCTGTTTGACTGTATATACGGCTGAGAGCCATGGGGAAGCAGATTTCAACTCAGTCTAAGAATCTTCTGAGCTGGTCCATAATGGTTTGTGAATTCCCTGATACACACTGAAATTAGTTTTTTCAAGATAGATGTACTCTTGGCAGGGATAATGTAGAGATCAAAATTTGTGTAGATGATTGACAATAAGAATTTAAGTCTTCTTTCAATGTATTCAATGAATTAATATTTCCAGGTAACAATGACTCATTCCAGTATGGACTTATTATAGCATTATATATCTCCTCACCTCAATTAACACTTGAAAATATATTATTTTCTAATGTTCCTTATTATTTTGTATTTGTAGACTTCATCTTCCCAACCAGTTTATAAATTTCAGATTTGAAGAATTCTGCTTATGTATCCTAACAGAGAGGCACTAAATAAATATTGAATTGAAACTGGTACAGAAATCTTTGACAAAGCCTTGGAAAAATATCTCACATTTAAAAAGTAATTTCTTCAAGTGATGCTGGCACTATTACTATTTCACCCTCTTTTATACTTCCTCAGGGAACACAACCTCTGTTAATAAAATTACTCTCCTTCAAGAAAGTTGCTTTCTCCAATTTGTTGACATACTTGAGTCTTGGCCTGTTGAACATATTACAATAGTCACTTAGACCAAAGAGTAATATTTTTAACTGTATGCTTTTCTCTTGGGTCTTTCAGAGTAAAGAAAGAGTCATTTAAGTTAGATTTTGTTTTCATGAATTCTCTTTAATTGCAAAAAACCCTGCTATAGCATTAAAAACAAGTCCCAGATGTGTTGTGTATACTCTATACTCCAGATAGAGGTATAAAAGCCTCAAACGCTTATGAATAGTCTCCATGCATGAAAATATGGGTTTGATTTCACATGATTTATGTGGATGGCTATATAGAAATAAGTTGATATTTTTCTTTAAGTAATGAGATACAATTTCTGCCATATTTAAAAGCCTGCTGGATTTAATTTTGCATTGTTTTTCCCTGGCTTTAAAAAAATGATTTTAAAATTTATTTTTAATAACGAAAATAATTCATGAATATAAACCAAAAATCTGCATACTTACTTAAAGATCCCAATTTCTTTCCTGAATATAACCACCTTATCAGTCTTATTTTCTGTATAATTTAGAGACATATAAATGCATATAGAAAATATATATTGCATCTATTTGCATAAATCTTGTATATATTTTTCTATAACTTTCTTTTCTATAATTTCTTGGGGAATTGTTCCATATCTCAATATGATATTATCATGTTACTTTTTACTGCTGTGTTGTACTTCAACATGTGGCTATACCATATAGGTTATTTAGCCATCCCTTATTGGTAAAAATTTTGATTGTTTTGTTTTTTATTCTATTGTACTTGTTCCTGTTTACACATTTATGTGTAGTCATCTAGGATAGAGAGCTGCCAGATTACTGAGTCCACACTTTTTACATATTATTAGAGATGACCAATATGGCTATATTAATTAAATTTCCACCATCAAGAGTATTAGAAAACTCTTTTGCCTGCATCAGAAACATTGATGTGGTCTAACTTTATAATTTCTGCTAATCCAATGGGTAAAAGTAGCTCATTATGATTTACTTTATATTATGTCTTTTGTGAATTGTGACAATAGAGTTTGTTTATACACTTCCACCTTTTTGATTGAGTATGTACTCGAAATATTTTACCTGTTTAGCATATTTTCTCCTTGTTTTTCATTTAATTTTAACTTTCTTTTTGATTTCCATTTATCTTTTAAATTTAAGATTTAACTTCATGCAGAAGTTTTAAATTTAGATGTAGTTAAAATTACAAACAATTTTCCCCATAACTTTGCATTTAATGTTTTGATTTTTGAAGACGTTCCTGACATCAGGACATAACCAAAATAACCTATGTTACAGTTTAATATTTCCACAGTTTTCCCCAAATTTTTTATTTAGAAATTTAATCCATAGAGAGTTTATTTTTTATGAATCATGTGAATGGACAGTCAGGTTATCAAACATAGTTGATTGAATAATTTATCATTTTAATAATGTGAAATATTTTTATTGTCTAATAAATTCAAATAAATATACAAGTGTAGTTCTGAACTTTTTATTATATTCCATTGATATATTTGTCTGATATTTACCAAAACCAAAGAAATTTTAACATTTTATAGCTTGTTTTAAATTTCAGTAGAGCAAATCCTTTTTCATTTTTCTCTTCAAAAATTTTTGGTTCAGCTCCAGCATTTTTTTTCCTTGGATTAAAATTAGTAATTAATTTGTTGAGTTTTGTTTTAAAAAATGTTTGGATTCTCATTGAGTTTGCCTAGAGAAGAACTGATGTCTTCAAAATATTGAATATTTTTCCGGCGCATGTTCTGTATCCCTATATATTTTGTACCTTTCTAATATCCTTGTAATATTCCTATTGAATTGTTCTTTTAGATGTATTACTATGAGTTTTAAATATATATATAGTTGCTACTTTACATGGATTCCTTTTAAATAATATATTTACTTACTGATTCTTATTACTACTGTGTATGAAACTCATCAAATTTATGTTTATCCTGAAGCTAGTTACTTGACTGAAATTTTGCATTAATTCTATTTTGTTTAACTATTTTCTTGCATTTGCTAAATAGAGTAACACATTGAAAACTATGATTTCTTTCTACTATTTGTACCTGTGTGGTTTTTGTTTTTGTTTTCTGGTTTTTGGTCTTGCTTCACTGGCATATGTCCTAGTGGCATATACCATCTACTTGAAGGTTTTTGAATTTAGAATAGAGAGCCCTTAGTACCCCCTTTCCTCAGCTGAGAGCCTTAACATTTCTCGACCACATATATTTCTCTGCTCTGGAACAGTTTATATAATATAGGATATATCTGTTTCTGTAGGTTTGGTAAAACTTGCCAGTAATAACTTGCATTTTCATGTATGGTTTTGAGAGAGTTTGTCTGTGCCTTTTTATTTTCCAGAATGAGTACATTGCTTATTCTTGAGGTGCATTTTTTAATTTTCCTTAAAAATTTGATTTTAGAGAGAATTTCAAATTTACTGTTGTAAAGTTATACCTGATTCTTATATTTTTTTTGAAAAAAATCTTTGGATATAGTCAGGTCTCCTTTATAATTTCTAAATTGTTGTTGGAGGAGGTCACCAAGAGGATGCGATGGCCATTTGACCAGAGAGCTGGACCCAGGTAATTGGAGGCTCCTCCCTCCCTTCCCTATTCTTGGAAAGTACATTCTGCCCACTGTTAACCACAGTGGGAGCCACTTTTAAGGACTCAGCCTTGAGAGAGGCTGTGTTGTTGAGACCATCTGGATGGGATAGGTGACTAAACCCAGTTAAGGCCCCTATACAATGGTTTAAGATTCTGGCAGGTGGGTGCTGAGATCGACTCATCTTGCTGCCACCCTAGACAAGCCTCATATGTAAGAAAGTTTCCTTGCTTATTAAACTGCCACCTATCAATCTGAAGTGGTCTGCCTCTTTCTGCAGACTCTCCTTGCCCTCCATGCCTAGGGTTCAATTTGTGAACCAACAATTGTTTATTTGTTTCATTTCTTCTTCTTCTTCTTTTTTTCTTTCTTAATCAAATTTGCTGCAGGTGTATCTATATTATCTAGTGATGTACTAGAGTGAGCTTGTATTCCATGAGACCATGACCAACCACATTCTCCACTTCTCTCTTTTCCTCTTCTGTTTTCTCTCCTTACCCCATTCACAATTTACCCCTTCACCTCTTATCTTCTACTCCTCTTATCTTCTTCTTTTTCCTTTCTGTGTGGGAATGTGGGACTTAATTGGGCCAAATAACTTCCAAAATGTTCCCTTACCCCCCCTTTAAAATATTTCTAGCAAGGCTTTAGGGTTAAATATATAATAGCTTAAAAGTAATACATATAAAATTTCCTTTGTGGTTTATAGAACTTTTATTTTTTTCAAAATTGATAAGGTTGTGAGTTTTTAAAATTGTTCCAAATGAATCACCATAATTGGAATTTTTAGTTTAATTATCCTTCCAATAAATATTTAAATCCTGCTTATTCTATTATTTTCTCTCTTTTTTCTATTTGCTGATTATTTTAATTTGTTTCAAAGAAATGACTTGTATTTCAGGGTCTCTGGGCAACAGTCTTATTTTTCTATTGGAATTTAACCCACAAAATAGTTTAGCTAGGATTTAGGACTGTCTTTGCTAGCACTACCACAATAAAATTGTTTTGTTCTCTTATTCCTAGATGTCTTGTTTTGTTCCAAATATTGAAATAACAATAGATTTGGAAGAAATAATAAATATTAGAGAAAATGCCATTGATAAAATCCCACCTCTAAAACACATATTAAACGTCATCCAAAAAACCCAAATCAACTAGCAAATGGAGAAATCATTTTTTTCCCCTATTACTAGGCATTTTAAGTGAGATGTCCTCAAAATATGCCACACATTTCTCAGTCTCTACTTTTAAAATTTGTGTGATCAAGAAAAGGTGTGGTTTATTGTTTATAAATTCTTACAGCGATGTGGTGTTTGAGTCACATTTAAAACTTTTTAATGTTTTAATAATAAGGTGTAATATTCACCTTCTAAAATTGTTAACATTGTGCACATTTTAGTAAGGGGCAATTTTAATGTTTATTTATTTTTTTACATTCCAAGATCAAAGGAGACCATTTAATATGTTAATGAAATCTTCAAGATAGACTTTACACAGTTAAATAGTGTAGAGGTTGAGATAACATTCCAATTTTACTTCAAGTTTTAAGCATCTCAGAAAAGAACTATTATTGTCACACAGTCTCACATAAAATAACACCTCCTGTGAGAAGCTTGTTTTTGGTAAAATTATTTCTAAAAAAGTGTTTTCAGACATTTAACCTTAAGCGTGCTTCATATATAGAGACACATGGACTCTTACACCATTTTAAAATTCCTTCTCACTGCCTTTTCATAATACAGCTCTAGCAAGTCTTTTACTAAATACTAAAATAACCTAATGGACAGTCAAGGTATAAGGCCAAATGTGTTAACCAACAACATTCCTTCTGGAATCATAGTTAATTTCTTTTTTTTCTATTGATGGGTATCACCTAGCTCTGTAACTGCTTTCTACAGTTCTCTTCTTATAAACCCCCCTCAGGTTGTGCTGATATTTTCATGTCGCATAATCTGGAGCCACACACTGGTTCTCTGAAACTTTATACTCTGGACTATCTGAGGAAGACCCATGTTTCTTGCTATCTCACATGACCCCACCAACAAAAATGAAAATAATGACTACAGTTGACCCTTGAACAATGCAGCGGTTAGGAGTACCCCCCCTCTTGTAGTAGAAAATCAGAGCATAACTTTGACTCCCTTCAAATTTAACTACTAATAGCCTAGTGTTGACCAGAAGCCTTACTGATAACACGAACAGTTAGTTGATTAACATATTTTGTATGTTATATGTATTATATACTGTATTGTTACAATTAAATAAGCTAGAGAAAAGAATATATTAGTAAGAATATCATAAGGGAGAGAAAATACATTCACAGTACTGTACTGTATTTATCAATACCATAAGGTTACATCATTTGTTTACAAGATGAATCATCTGTCAGTACCTACATCAATATTGTCTTATATGCTACAAAACACTATAGATATTATACATATTATCAACACTAGACATCAAAAATGAAGAGATAATGCAAAAAAGAGATTCATATTGATTTACAGGTATAACGATTTATGCATTCATTGATAACAAAGAAGCAATATGATTGTTTAATGGTAGCCTAGTGTAATCGATACAATATCTTCATTGTAACCTAGCTTATACACTAATGAATGAATGATTATAAAATTTTTATGGCATACAATATTAGAGTTGTATTCACAATACAGTATTAGAAACACTGTTCCATTTTTTAAAAAGCCACTTACCTGTGATGACAAGCTGATACATAGTTTCTCCAATTGCAAGAGAGAGAGAGGCATCTTGTATGGTAATGTAATTCTTCGAAAGCAAAGTTATAAAACTGTAAGAAACTAGCACATTATTAATTTTATATTAAATATTACTCACCTTATGCCTATGTAAGGTTAGGCTGGCCACTTCACTACACACTACACACGATGTTCTAAACAATGAATACTTAAGTGATGGTGATGATGATGACACAAAAATGTCTCATACTGTTCTTGACATACAATTATCAGGTTTTCCCATGAAGACACTCATACACATAGACAACAGATAAGTTTATTAAGTGTACAGATAGTTATTTATTATTCATTAAGTGGAGGTGGATCATCATAAAGGGCTTCATCCTCCTCATCTTCACATTCAGTCCATCGAGGAAGAGGAAGAAGAAGAGGGGCTGGTCTTGCTGTCTCAGGAGCGGCAGAGGTGGAGGAGCTGGAAGGGAAGGCAGGAGAGGCTGCCACGCTCAGCGTAACTTTATGGAAATACATTGTAACTTCTGTCTGACTTTTTGCTTTTTTATTTTTATTTATTTATTTTTTTGCGGTACCCGGGCCTCTCACTGTTGTGGCCTCTCCCATTGCGGAGCACAGGCTCCGGACGCGCAGGCTCAGCGGCCATGGCTCACGGGCCCAGCCGCTCCGCGGCACGTGGGATCTTCCCGGACCGGGACACGAACCCGTGTCTCCTGCATCGGCAGGCGGACTCTCAACCACTGCGCCACCAGGAAAGCCCTATTCTTAAACAACGTTTCTATATGGTACCAGTCCTCTTACACCATTTGCTTTAGTTTCAGTGCCTGTATCATAGAAGTTCCATGTCATAAAAGAAGTCAAAAACAGTCTTGAATAATTGGAAGCCTTCTGCCAGATTGTCTAATGTCAATTTGTTTCCTGGCACTGCTTCTTCTATGTCTTCTTTCTTATCATCTGGCACTGGTTTGGAAGCACTCATCTCCATATTTTGAAAACTTCCCATCTTTTTTTGTTATATCCATAACCTCTTCTATGATTTCCCTGATTGGCTGTGTTGTAAATCCTGTGAAGTCATGCATAACATCTGGACATAGTTATTTTTTCTTTTTTTCCAGAAGGAATTTATTGTTTGGGGCTTGATGGCTTTCACTGCTTTTTCTATAACACTGATGGCATCTTCAATGGTGTAATCCTTCCAGACCTTCACGATGTTCTCTGTATTGAGGTTCTCCTCCAGAGCGTTAGCAATCCTTTCCATAGTGTACTATGTGTAATCAGCCTTGAAGGTCTTTATGAGCCCCTAATCTGAATTAAAGACATTGTGTTTGGAGGCGAGTAGACCACATTGATGCCTTCGGTGTTGAACTCACGGGGTTCTGGGTGCCAGGGGCCTTGTTCAGTATGAAAATAACTTTCAAAAGAAGTTCTTTACTGGGAGGATACTTCCTGACCTCAGAGACAAGGCATTGATGGAACCAATCCAGAAAAAGCGTTCTTTGGTCCAGGCCTTCTTGTGTGATGAAAAGACTAGCAGCTGGTGTTTATCTTTTCCTTTCGAGGCTCAGGAATTGGCAGCTTTCTAGATAAAGGCAGCCCTGATCATAAACTTGACTGCATTTACACAAAACAGTAGAGTTAACCTATCCCTACCTGCCTTAAATCCTGGTGTTCCCTTTTACTCCTTACTAAAAACTGTCCTTAGTGACTTTTTTTTTTTCCTCAGAATAGGGTGATTTCATCTGCATTAAAAACTAGTCCAGGCACATATCCTTTCTCTTCAATGATTTTCTTAATGGCATCTGGAAACTTATCTGCTGCCACATGGTCAGCAGAAGCTGCTTCTCCTGTTATCTGGATACTTCTATTAAAGTCAAATCTTTTTCTAAAATTATCGAAACATCCTTTTCTGGCATTAAATTCTCCACCTTTAGCTCCTTCACCTTCCTTTTGTTTTAAGTTGTCATAAAATGACTTTGCTTTTTCTCAAATTATATTAGAGCCTATAGCTATCTTTCATATAGCAATCCTGCATCTACATACAAGCAGCATTTTCAATATGAGATAAAAAGATATTAAAAAAAAAGTGCAAGGTGTTCACACCTGATAGCATAGCTGCAGCAATGTCTTCACACATTTCCTTTTCTTTTTTTTTGCAGTAGCCCTTATTTTGGATTCATATATCGTGCAATGGTGGGTATACACAGCACAGACCTCAACTATGGTACATATCAAGCAATCCAACTTTTTCTTATAATGTCATGACTATTCTCTGCTTCTTGGGAGCACTTCCAGCATCACTAGTAGCACATCGTATGCATCCCATGGTGTTAGTCAAGGTTTACGGTATTGCACTAAACATGATATAAAATACACAAGAACCTCAAGAGATCACTTTTTACTGGATATGTAACTTACAGAAGAGATGAACTACTCACATGGAGATGATTAGCATCATGTTTTAAGTGAATACTTGTCGCAGTAGCACAAGTGCCTATGAAGTTGTTCCAGTACTGCAGTATGTACTAGTTAGTTTTATGCAGATATGACTTATCACTGCATCTTTATGTTTGTTTACATTTCTCTGGACTGCAAATGGCACCATGTACAATCTGGAAATGTCTGCGTGCGTTTAAATTTTGATAAATTTTGACTTTTTATAATAAATTTGTATATATTTTGTTGTAGTAATAAAAGAGACTAGTATCTACAAATATTTTGTGTATTCATGACATACCTAACTTTTTCTTAATTTTTTTTGATATTTCTCGGCTACATGGTTCAACCGCAGGGTTTTTTTTTCAAATTGTCACAAATCTCCAAAAAATGTTCCAATATACTTGTTGAAAAAAACTGCATATAAGTAGATGCACACAGTTGAAGCCCACATTGTTCAAGGGGCAACTGTAAATGGTAATTTCTGTGTTATCCTAAAAAATGCTGGTAAGATATTCCCCTTGTTTGGTCCAAGAGGAGTTAAAAAAGACACTGAGGGACTTCCCTGGTGACACAGTGGTTAAGAATTCGCTTGCCAATGCAGGGGACATGGGTTCAAGCCCTGGTCCAGGAAGATCCCACATGCCGCGGAGCAACTAAGCCTGTGCACCACAACTACTGAGCCTGCTCTCTAGAGCCCATGAGCCACAACTACTGAAGTCCACACACCTAGAGTCCATGCTCCACAACAAGAGAAGCCACTGCAATGAGAAGCCTGTGCACTGCAACAAAAAGTAGCCCCCGCTCACCGCAACTAGAGAAAGCCCACATGCAGCAACGAAGACCCAACACAGCCAAAATAATAATAATAAATAAATAAATAAATAAAAAGACACTGAATGAACTTGTACAAATGGGAGAGAAGTAAGTACATATTGAGGGTGGACAGTAATCAGGAATGCATGGGAGAAGAGAAAGATCTCCTGAATAAGAAGAGAATGAGAAAATAGGCACCCTGTTACCAAACTAGTTCTTCCTGATAGTTGGAAATCTCCACAATTCTTAGAATTTTATCTTTGTCACCATCAGAATTACACCCTCAGCTTGAGAAATGCTGAGACCCATGTCAGATCTTTGCGGAGGTAAGCAGTAAAGAGTAAATTGAGGTGGAAATATATGGAGAGCTGTCCAAAATTGTGCCCTAAAATAACTTGCTATTTTGACAAAATAATAAAACATAAAACCTAGCACAGATAATACAATATGAGAATATTTCAGAACCATACTGGCCACATTATAATGGCAAATATGAAGCGTACCTTCTTATTGAATCAAGTGCCCAAAGAAGTTATTTCCTGGTCTTTTTTTCTGCATCACCTCACTTTTTTGAAACTGAACAATGTTGCCTTAGCAACTGAAGAAAAATATATCTTGGACACATCTGTTGTTTATCCTGCATCATTTCAAAATACAATTTGGATGTGCTGGCATGCAAAGTGATCCTTAATTTAATGAATATACACAGTTTTCACAGAATTGCTATAAAAAGTTCTATTTAAATTAGTTTTCCAGATTGTAGATTGTTAGGTATGGAAAATAAATATCCACTGTTAATGGAATATATTAACATAATAACTGCCTGATTAAAATTGAGACGTTTATATAATGAAATCTGACCCACAAAGACAGCAAAATCACACCTACTTCTCATATTCAGCCAGCAATATCAATAAAACACTCAAAGAGATGTATTAGGACATATTTAGTTATTATAATTATGTATCAAGCTTCATGCCATGTACTTCAATGACCCAATTAATGTTTTATAATAGCTCTATTCCTCTTTAGAGCTAAGTAGACCTAATCATGTAAAGTAACTTTAAAATTAAAAATGCACTTCACTTTAAGTGAATCTGATTATAAGAAAACTGGGTCTTATCTAATATATTTATCTTATAGGGGAAGGATGCAGGAGCGCTCCAGTGTGCGAGGCACTGCACCTGGGGCCTTACTGCATCTGGGGCCTCACCGCCTAACCGCCCCTGGAGATGTAACTTATGTGTACAGGCATAACTCATTTTATTGTGCTTCATTTTCATGTGCTTTGCAGATAATTGCGTTTTTTACCAATTGAAGGTTTGTGGCAATCCTACTGGGGAAGATCTAGCAGCACCGTCTTTTCAATAGCATTTGCTCACTTTGTGTTTCTGTGTCACATTTTGATAATTCTCACAACATTTCAAACTTTTTCATTATTATTATTGATATATTTGTTATGGTGATTTATGATCAGTGATCTTTGATGTTACCATTGTAATTATTTTGAGGCACCATGAACCATGCCCACGTAAGATGGCAAACTTAATCGATAAATGTTACGTGTGTTCTGCCTACTCCACTGACCAGCTGTTCCCCCATCTCTCTCCCTCTCCTCGAGCCTATCTATTCCCTGAGACATGACAATATTGAAATCAGGCTAATTAACCCTACAGTGGCCTCTAAGTGTTCAGAAAGGAAGAGTCACAGGTTTCTCACTTTAAATCAAAAGCAATAAATGATTAAGTTTAGTGAGGAAGGAGTGTCAAAAGCTGAGATAGGCCAGAACTTAGGCCTCTTGAGCCAAATAGCCAAGTTGTGAATGCAAAGGAAAAGTTCCTGAAAAGTCAATGCCTGGCTTCAAAGCTTCAAAAGACAGGCTGACCCTCTTGTTAGAGGCTAAAGCAGTGACTTTAAATTGAAGGCAATGCCTGTTTACCATTCCAATAACACCAGGGCCCTTAAGAATTATGCTGACTCTACTCTGCCTGTGCTCTATAATGGAACAACAAAGGCTGGATAACAGCTCATCCATTTACAACATTATTTATTGAATATTTTAAGCCCACTGTTAAGACCTACTGCTCAGAAAAAAAGACTCCTTTCAAAATGTTAATGTTTATTGACAAGGCATCTGGGTTTCCAAAAGCTCTGATGGAGATGTACAATGAGATTAATGTTGTTCTTATTCCTGCTTACACAACATCCATTCCGCAACACATGGATCAAAGAATAATTTTGACTTTTAAGTATTATTCTTTAAGAAATACGTTTTGTAAGGTTATAACTGCCATAGGTAGTGACTCCTTTGATGAATCTAGGCAAAGTAAATTGAAAATTTTCTGAAAAGGATTCACCATTCTAGATGTCCTTAAGAACATTCATGGTTCATGGGAAGAGGTCAAAATATTAACATTAACAGGAGTAGGGAAGAAATTGATTCCAACTGTCATAGATGACTTTGAAGGGTTTAAGACGTCAGTGGAGGAAGTAACTGCAGATGTGGTTGAAATAGAAAGAGAAGTGGAGTCTGAAGATGTGACTGAATTGCTGCAATCTCATGATAAAACTTTAAGGAATGAAGAGCTGCTCTTTATGGATGAGCAAAGAAAGTGTTTCCTTGAGATGGAATCTACTCTCTAGTGAAGATGCTGTGAAGATTGTTGAAATGACAACAAAGGATTTAGAATACTATACAAACTTAGTTGATAAAGCAGTGGCAGGGTTTACAAGAATTAACTCCAATTTTGAAAGAAGTTCTACTGTGGGTAAAATGCTATCAAACACCATTGCATGCTATAGAGAAATCTTTTGTAAAAGGAGGAGTCCATTGATGTAGTGAACTTCATTGTTGTGTTATTTTAAGAAATCACTGCAGTCACCCCAACTTTTAGCAGTCATCACCCTGATCCGTCAGCAGCCATCAACATTGAGGCAAGACCCTCCACCAGCAAAAAGATTATAACTCGCTGAAGGCTCAAATGATGGTTAGCATTTTTTAGCAATAAAATATGTTAAAATTAAGTTATTTACATTGTTTTCTTAGACAAAATTTATTGCAAATTTAATAGACTACAGTGTAGTGTAAACATAACTTTTATATACACGGGAACACCAAAAAAAATCCCATGACTCACTTTATTGAGATATTCTCTTTGTTGCCCTGGTCTGGAACTGAACCTGCAATATATATATCTTCGAGGTATATCTGTGTGTTACTTGCCACTTTACGGAATGCAAAGAGAGACCCAGAGAGATTAAGTAATTTTCTCAAGATTACAAATCCATCAAATGGCATTGCTTGTTTTTCAACCCTGAGGATGCTTCCTCACCTCTCATTCTTTCCAGCGTGCTGTGCTCTCTTCTTTCATCTATTTTGACAAGATTTATTTTTTGAGATGAACTATCTAGATCCTTAATTGTAAATACATTATACTCCTGCTTGTTTTCTATTTGCTTCACTTGTATGATGTTTTCTTTCCTCTCTTTTCTCGACTTCTTTTCATCAGACTTTTTATTATTCTAATATTTTGGTCATTATTAACCTTAGAAGTTATATAGACTTTTACTATTCTTTTAGTTATTATCTTAGAAATTGCAATATTTATCCTCTACTTAACAAAGTTTAATATATTTTGGTACTTTTCTTCCACTTCCAGAAAATGAATCTGTTTCTATTGTGTGTTACTTTTTTTGGTTTTCAATCAAGGTGTCTTGTTTCTTCATGGGCCCAATTATTTTTTTATTGCATCCCAGACATAGTATTTGAAAAATTATTTATAGAAATAACTTGAGTCCTAGGATGGTGTTTTCCTTCTCCAGAAGGAAAGGGCATTTATTTGCTTGAACCCAACATCTATAGTTTTTAGACCTCTGGGGCAGGGGGTCTCCTTAATCTAATTTTGATGAGTGAGTAATTCAAAGTTGAGATGCAATCCCTGTGAGGCCTGGTTGATACCTAACTTGTAAATTTCAGGTCCTCGCCCATGCAGGAGAGTTTAGAAACAAACCTCTGTCTGCTCTGGACTCGTATTTGTCTCCCCCTTCCCCAGTCTGTCAGCCTCCCTATTGCCCTACTGCCAGTGGAATTATTAAAAGTCCAAGAGAAAAGTGGTCTCAAATGCCTGACTTACATTTCTGGATTTCCATGGTCTCCCAAATCTTGGGCCAATAATTCTGCATGGACTTGTTAGCTCTCCATTTCCTACAAAGTTTATGTCTATAATTTAAAAAAATTTTTTTTTTTTTAGTTATCCTCACTGGAAAGGGCAGTCTGAATGATCTAGTTCATGAGTACAGGAAGCCTCTTTTGCAATTCAAATATGATTTCAAGTTTAAGAAAATACTATTTCTTTCAATTTTTTAAAAGCACATCTAGTAAACAAATAGGTTTCCCATATAATTATAAATCTGATACCTTTTCTCTGAAATTGTATGTTTCTAATACGATAAAAAAGAAAGTACCAAACAATTGCCCACCCTTAAAAAATATTATTCTGGGGCTTCCCTGGTGGCACAGTGGTTGAGAATCTGCCTGCCAATGCAGGGGATGTGGGTTCGAGCCCTGGTCTGGGAAGATCCCACATGCCGCGGAGCAACTGGGCCCGTGAGCCACAACTACTGAGCCTCCGTGTCTGGAGCCTGTGCTCCACAACAAGAGAGGCCGCGACAGTGAGAGGCCCGTGCACTGTGATGAAGAGTGGCCCCCGCTTGCCACAACTAGAGAAAGCCCTCGCACAGAAACGAAGATCCAACACAGCCAAAAATTAAAAAAATAAATTAAAAAGAAAACACACAAAAAAACAAAAGAAATATTATTCTGATATTTCAAAATAGATTCTGATTTTGAAATGCATGTGAGCATTTAGAAATATGGCTTCACAAGCAAATAAATTAGTTGGGAGAAAGAGCTTAAAGATGACCCATATATCACAGCCAAGTAGTGGTGTAGAGCTTGAAGTGGGAAGAATGGGCAGATTATCTAGGCTTTGTTAAGGAGTTTGGATTTCATTCACACAACGAAAAACTTGAAGCAGTAGTGACAAGGTTCAACATACACAAAAAATAAAAATAAAAATTCTATGTCTGCTATGGGGGATTCATATAAGGAAACAAGATGGGATGATGTTAGTTAGTGAGAATTACAGAAGTCCTGGTGAGGGAAGACAGTGGCTTAGGCTAGGCTGGTAGCAGTGGCTGTGGATAGGAGTGGACATATTTGAGATATTTTTTAATGAGGAAATAGGTTGTTTTGTTTTTCAGTGATTCTCCTTGAGCTACTTTTTGTCCATTCTAGGATGGCAATATTCTTCCTACTCTTCAAGACCTTATGAATTCATTTACAGATTTGTAAGACTGAGGTACTTAAATATTCCTCATTCTGAATGGGCATAGCATTTTATTTATACTGCATCATAGCACTTCCGGTGTAATTTGGTTACTCTTGGTTACATTTGTGTTCTTTGTTATGAAAAATCTGCTCCAGGACAATGTTCATAGCTTCCTAATTGCCTACCAGTGGTGTTTGGCATAATGGCCAGCACCAAATAGGTGCTCAATAAATGTCCTCTAAATGAAAACTTGTTTGTGTATTTGTAAATATTTTACTATTTTGACTATTGTCCCTTTGAATAGCCTGAGTTAATGAAGTTTACCTGCTCTTGGAAGAATGGAGTCTTTTAAATAAGCAATGCATTGCAAATTCATATTCAGAAATGTGCTTGTGTTACATTTTTAGAGAATGTGAGTAATGAAGTAGTTGTATTGTTAATCAAAAGTGAGCATTAAAATTCATTTTACTACAGTGATGAGGAAGCTAGACAGATTCAGTTTGGTTTTAAATGCAAGTTTCCCTCACAACCAGAGCTATTTTGTGGGACAACTGAATGAAGAATTGTAAACAACTGTGGAAAAACATGTATTTGTCACCAAAATCAAGATAAAGATTCCATGCCCAGTGTATATTTTCATGATAGAATAACTAGAAAGACTGTGGTTTTTGGCAGCAAACTAAACCTAAGATTTTTTTAGCTCAGATTTTATTTTATACTTTTACTGAATTGTAAGAAAAGAGTCTGTCTACATGCTAAAACACAGACATTGATAATAAAATGTACTCATGTTTTATTATATATGTGTATATATTACATATGTTATATGTAACTTGTGCTATATGTGCATGTATGTGTATTTTTCTTGTTTACTGTTTTATTTACTCTCTTCTTTTCTTTGCCTCAGTTGGATCTTACTATCTGCAGTTTTGAAAACTACATCCTGAAATATGCTATGATAATCTTTTTCTTACGAAAGGCTGTAAGTTCTGTTTTTTATTGACAGTGACCCAAATGCTATCCAATCAGAATTGTCGTCTGGAATATAAGAATTTGAACTATAAATATAGCCTTCACTTCTTATTCCAGGAAGCTACTTGTTCTGAATGCTGATCTGCCTGGAATAATGCTTTATTGCAAGTAAGAAGATCTTCATTTATAGATTGATCTAAATTTTCTAAGCGTCCCCCTTCTTGCTTGCTTGTTTATTTTGTTTGTTTGTTTGTTTGATAGTTTCTGGAGGACCTATGTAGACTCCCCTAAAGATTTGCCCAATAAAAGTGAACAAAATAATTTGTTGAATAAAGGCACCTCATGGTGCCCAGTCGCCTTACTTGGTTTCTGAGGTGACTTTTAACATGTGGTGATAGAGTTTTTGCTCTCCCTGAGTCTATTTCTGGTTTATTTCTACTTCATGCAGATATGGATTATTTTGTTTTAGGGACCATTTGAGTATGATCTGTTGTATGTTTATGGGACTTGGGGAAATCCCCCGTGATTAGCCCCCTCTTCTTTGTAACTGGATCGAGGGGGGTAATTTTAGTCTGGTCTAAACTGTGTTTGAGAACATCTTCATTTGAGGACTTGTTAACTTTTTGTGACTTTGTGCTGATTTTCTCATGTTTGGGAAACATTTAAAAGTCAAAATCAGAAGTTCTTTTCTGAAAGAGCTCACATTCCTTGTAATTAGTGTGATGTTCTGCTATTTTTATTTTAAAACGTTGTCACTTTGGTTAAAATTGTAGTCAAGACTGTAATCATTTTGTCTTTTGATATAATAACCAGTCTCCTCTGATAACATTAAGTGATATTGACTTTCCCGCATTCAGAGTATAGGTTTTCAGGTATCAGCTGGCATTACTACCAGAACAGACAGTTGTTAGGCTCTACCAGGGAACTGGATTAGGAAATCCAGGAGACCTTTAGTCTAGAAGCAGACGACTCTGTGAAAGCAGACTTCTAAGCCAAGTCCTGGCTATAAAGAATTAATTATGTAGGAATGGCTGTAACTGATATAAGGGGAATTTAATTATAGTTAATGTTATATTTTTTCATGGTCATATTATAAAAAAATTTTCTTTCTCCTTGGCCTCTTTCTTCTTATTTATTTACATTTTTATTTTTGGCTGCGTTTGGGTCTTCATTGCTGCGCATGGGCTTTCTTAATTGCAGGGAGCGGGGGCTATTCTTTGTTGCTATGCGCGGGCTTCTCATTGTGATGGCTTCGCTTGTTATGTAGCATGGGCTCTAGGAACGTGGGCTTCGGTAGTTGTAGCATGTGGGCTCAGTAGTTATGGCTTGTGGGCTCTAGAGTGCAGGCTCAGTAGTTGTGGTGCACGGGCTTATTTGCTCCGCGGCATGTGGAATCTTCCCGGACCAGGGCTTGAACCTGTGTGCCTTGCATTGGCAGGTGGATTTGTAACCACTGTGTCACCAGGGAAGCACTCCTTGGCTTATTTCTAATCATCAATTCAACAGGCCACATTTGTGCAAATTGAAATAAAACTCTATTTGAATGTTGTCTTGCCCCAACCAACCCTCTCAGAATTTGGGAAAAAATACTTACGGAAAATCTTAAGAGAGTTTGATGATAATCTAATGGTCATTATCAGAACTTAAAAATAGTTAATGTATAGAAAATAGCGATTGTATATTGATTAGCTTTGTCTTCTAGACTAATTAGGTAAATGGTCAAATACCAGAAACAATATTTTTCATAGCAATGTAGTTATTTGCATTGGTTCAATAAGAACCTCTTCTTTTTTCCACCAAAATTAATTGGAGGAACCAAAATTTGTAATCAGGACTATTCCAGAAATGTCATATTTAAAAGTAAACTCATTACAGAATGTAGATTAGTTGTTACCAGGAACTGAGGGGAAAGTAAGATAGGAAGTTATTGCTTAATGGGTACAGTTTTTATTTTGGGTGATGAAAAAGTTTTGGAAATAGGTAGTGCTGATCGCTGTACAACATTGTCAGTGTAACTGATGCCATTGAATTGTACACTTAAAACTGGTTAAAATGGCAAATTTTTGTTATCTATTTTTTTCAACAATAACAATTTAAAAAATAGATATCTTTAAGTGTAGTAAGGCTATTATAAAGAACAGGCCCGTTTTCCAGTTTTGGAAACAGTGCTTCAAAGTCCTTCCAGGCAACTGGTCTGATATCTACTACTAAATGACCAAAATAATATAATTTCATAACAAGTTTGATGTCATTTATTCAAGGGAAAACAGTCCATAGATTGGGAGATGCAGTGCCCCAGTGAGGCACTCTTCCCAAGGGATTTTGGGCAGGAGTGAGTTTATAAAACTCACGTTAGAAGCTTTGGTGAATTAAAAGCAGCAAGGCAGAAATAAGACATGATTGGCTAAGAGGTCAGGGATTTCCTGGTAAGGCTAGCAGATCCTGTTCTCTGGGGTAAGGTGAGCTACCTAAAGCTGAGTTGGAGGATTGTGATTGGTATATGTTAGGTTTCCTAGGCAGTGAGGTGGATCCCATAAGTGTGGGCAGACTTAGGTTTCAAATTGTAACATGCTGCCTGGCCATGAGGGCAGCCTCCATTTCGTGGGTTCAGATATACAAATTTCCTTTATCACTACTCTAGTATTTATAGACTCGCAAGGCTTAGAGGTGGTAAAGAATGTCATTTCCTGGCAGACCAGGAACGTTGGTGAACCTGGGACCTCTCAGAGAAAGAGACACACACCTGTAGTCAGTGCCTGGTAAAGTAGAATGAGATGGTATTTCTGGCACTACAAAAGGAACAATAAGTATGACTGTACAGTAAGTTGCGTACATGTGAACCTTCAAGTTGCAAACTTTCAAATATAAGAACATGTATGCCAGCCCCTGTATGCCAGCTGTTATACTGTACTACTGTACTTTTCAAGGTACTACTGTAAGATTAAACATGTTCTCCTCATTTTTTTGTTTGTTTTTTATGTATTATTTGTGTGAAAAGTATTATAAACCTATGACAGTACAGTACTATATAGCCAATTGTGTTAGTTGGGTACGTAGGCTAACACTGTTGGACTTAGGAACAAATTGGACTTACGAATGTGCTCTTGGAACAGAACTCGTTCATATGTAGGGAACTGACTGTAGTCTTTAGAAAAGTTCCAGACAGAAATTAACTCTTTAACCTTAATATTTTATCACTTTGTTCTGTTAAACATGCAATAAGATGTATTAATCATCACTTTTCATTGAATCTAAAAAATATAAAGAGATGAAACTAGATCAGAGTACCAAATTAATTACACCGAATCAGAAAGTCATAGAACAGACTTGCTCAGGTAAAGTGCAGGCTCCTGATACAGGATATTGGCCAGAGGGACATTTGGAACAAATGAAAGTGAGTTTTCACAGTTTACCCTCTTCTGACTTGGTGGACATATCAGGTCACTGAAAAGCTTTAAATTTCCAGAGGCCTGCCTTCCAAGAGATAATCCATGAATCACAGGACAATTCTAAACCTTTGACACTCCAAGATAAATTACTGTTATTTCCTTATCCAAGGCAGGAAGTTTGGTTCTTCATCAAAACAAACCCAAAATTTATTCAATCAGAATTTTGTCCACTGTTGTTTATTTTCAGCTATAATTACAATCTTTGTTGATTATATTATGTATAATACTTTATTGCAAATAAAACAAAAAGACAAATAAATCATACCTCACAGTGGTCAAAATGTCTATTTTTTTTTTCTTTTTTCCCTTTTCACTCTAGGACAGCAAATGCTTTGACTTTGTAGAAACCTGGTTCATTTCATACTGGTGAAATAACTTTTGGTGATACATACTTTATAAAGCATACAATCACGCTCTTTGGGTTTCCATAAAACCTACAAAAATGTAACTTTGTTCCAGACTTTTTTGTAGCTGGCCTCATATGTCATATCTTTGTCTTTTTTTTTTCCCCTCAGATTTAGACTCTAGGCATACACTAACTCGAGTGGCCTGTTTTATATGAAGTGATATTTTAGCTTCAGTCTTCTTCATGGCTTTGATCTTGCATTTTTCCTTTTAAAATAATTTATTCCTTTGGAATCTGAATATTTCAAAGACTCAAGGTTTTCTACAAATAACTTTCCTCTGATTTCAATTTCAGATTTTATTTTCTTTTTTTGTGGCATAAGGTAGGGGTTTTAAATTTAATGCAGTTTTTATTTCTTTCTTCCTTCAAAGAAGCAAAAGCCAGTTCCCCCCTCCTACATCTCCCCATCCCACCAGCCCCCTGTGGAAAAGAGTCAGCATTTCCTGTTAAGAAAATGTCAGCATTACTGATGAATTCACTCTTACAATGCATAGCTTAAAACTGGCAGAATAAAAGTCAGAGTAGAAACAATTTGAATTGTCACAATTTTAATCAAATAATGAAACTGAGCAGGACCCTGTGGGCCTCCTGGGCATGGAAGCTTTTCTGTGTCCCCAGTTCCTTGTTTGTAGGTAACAGACTCCAGCCTCCATGACCTTCCCTGAGTCCCAAAGGGCAGATTTGAAGAGTTGCTAATCAGGGAAGGGAGGGAATGCAGAGACAAGGGAGGAACAGTCAAGAAACATAGTGCAGCCTTGGCAGGTCCTGGTTCACCTCAAGTAATAAACATAACAATGTCTTTGAGTCCTTCTGCAGGAACTAAGGCCCCCCCCCCCACCAGATGGAAGATGGTAACTTCAGGCTGAACACAAGATTCCTGTAATACCACCCTGTTTCCTCGCCACCAGACAATCAGCAGAGTCACACACCCTGCAGCCCTCACCCTAAATTTTGCCCATAAAAAATTCTCCCAGAAAACCCTCAGAGAGTTCAGGAGGTTTTGAGTTGAAGCCACCTGTTCTTTTCGCTTGGCCCTGAAATAAACCTTTCTCTGCTCCAAACTTTGACATTTTGTTTTGTTTGGCCTCACTGTGTGTTGGGCACACGAGCTTGTGTTTGCTAACAGACTCACTGGAAAAGGTAATTTAGAGGTAAATGACTTTAAACTGAACTTGTCTAGACCAGAATAGGGGCTTAACTCCCCGGTAGGACTTTACTTGCTGGGCTCTGTCTTCAGAGGTGAAGGTAAAACTGACATGCTTCTGGATTCTCCAGTTTACTTCTGCATCTTAGATGTGTACTTTGTGGTTTTGACTCTTAGAAGATTACAGACGTATGTCAGTCTGATTACTTTCCCCTAAAGAGTATCGTTCAGGTGACACATCAGAATAGCGAAGCTCAGCAATGCTGATTAACATCTGATGGATGACCTCTTTCTTCTTCCACCTCCACCTCATCTCCCTGCCCACGGGAAATTCAATCAACTGTCACCCTGTGGGTGACAGTTGTAGTGTGTTTATCTGAGTAGTTGATTAATGGTTATGAATTCAGTACCTGGATGATAGTCAGTTCCACCTTGGTATAAATTGTTCAAGGAAAGTGATGTGTTTCTGCATAAAAATACTGGCATGTATGGTTAACTCCAAAACCACCCTTAAATTGAGTTCTTGTCATCTTTCAATAGTGGTGATGAGGCAGGAGATAGATGGCCCCCGGTACAAATGGTTTGAGTTAGTTCCCTATGGACCAATACTCTGAGACAAGAATAACAAGACAATTGAGAGAACAGGCTGGGCCCTGCCCAGAAAGAAAATAAGAAACCACATATTCCCCATTCTCGAAGTCAGGAGACCTCCCCGACTACACATGCACAAGGTTCCTTGGAGGTCAAAAGGGGAGTGATGCCAAGTGACGATGTCAAGTTTACCCATAGGCCTCTTTGGTAGAATCCATCTTGGCTAAGAGAGGCATGGACACACATGGGAAAATCCTGAGATATACCAAATATGCATTTTGAACCAAGCAAATCAGAATGATTGGCCAAAGGAAACATGGAAGAAATGCTCCATAAAAGTGATTCAAATTGCCACAAGGGCGCGACTGTCTCTCTGAGCTCGCCCGTGTGTCTATCCATAAGTATTGTATTCTTTTTTTTCTCCTAATAAATACTTTACTTGTTTCACTACTTTCTGTCTCTGTGGGAATACTTTTTCTGCAAAGCCGTAGGGCCAGGGCCTTGTCGCTGACCACTTGTCTAGTGACTCGGATTCAGTGCTCTCACCACCGCAACCCGACATCAGTCTCTGGCCGGGAACTGAAAACCTGCTTCAAGCTGCTGCAGGCTGAGGCCACCCGAGATCAGTGACACATTTATCTCTGAGGTAGTTGATTCTTCTACTCATCTAGGAATAAATTTTAAGACCAATACAAAAATCTATTATCTGGCCCAGCTCTTTTGACAATTGGTCAGTCAGGGTTCCACCAGAGAAACAGAACCCTTGTAGGATATATAGATAGATTAAATCATCAGAAACTCTTATCAATGGAGATGGCATGGACTTAAACCTGCATAACAAACCTTACTTTTGTTTACCATACTTTTCCTGGTCACCTACTTCATAACTAGCTTCCCCTACACCCTTTTCTCCTTTGTCTTTAAACTAAAGGTAGTACTTAAGCCTGAATTCTAAGCTAACTCTGAGAGTTAGTCATTTCTCTCTGGGTATCTACCACATATACTCCAGGTAGATGTGTTAATAAACTTCCGTTTGTTTTTCTCTTGTTAATCTGTCTTTTGTTACTGAGTTCCCAGCTGAGAACTTAGAAGGGTAGGGGGAAAGTTATTTTCTTCTCCCCTAAAACTAGATACTACATACTTGCGAAAATAACACTTAAAACTGACTATCACAACGATCTTCTTGTCATATTTGGTCACAGACTACTTTAGTAATCTCAAGTTCACTGTCGGGTCCAGACTTCTGTGGGTGAGGCTCTCAACCAATGGAACAAAATCCAGAACAAAACCTTGACCTTTTTTCAAGATTTAGTACTTACTATGTACTAGGCAAAGTGAAGGAAGAATAACTTTGCCTGTAACCTTCTAAGTTCCTGGCTGAGATACCCCTATAATAAAAGACAGATTAACAAGAGAAAAACAAACAGAAGTTTAAAAGCATGTATACCTCATATTTACATGGGAGATATGCAGGAAAAGTGAGTAAAACTCTCTGAAATGGCCCAAGTAACCACCTTAAACACCACCTGCAGTAAAAGATAAAAGAAAGATGTTGGTGGGGCAGGGCGTGTGAGGGGAGGCCAGGTAAAGGAAGTTATCAGGAAAAACAGTAAAAAAGGGTAAGCTTGTTAGAGGTAAGTTCCTGCCTTCTCCATAGATAACAGTTTCTTGTGATTTAGAGTAGCCTTCTCTTCCTGGTACAGAGAGGGAGACACAAATGGAGATTTCCTTTATAAATGTAAATTTCCCTTGCAAAAAGGTAACTTCTACCTTGTTTTCAGAGCTTCTCCTGTGTCTCCTGTCTCTACTGTTTCTTAAAATAATCAGCTCAAAAGTAATTCTTATGGAAAAGAGGCATATTTGGGAATGGCATAGTTCCATTTCACAGGTATATTTCTAAGTACATTGTAACTAGATAATTATTTAAGCAACATGATAATGCCTTGAGATGGGTTCTTTTATTAGTCCCATTTTACATATTGAGTTACCGAGAGACGTTAAGCAACTTGCCTAAGAGAGTGAATGTACTTACAATTATGCCATGCTGTCCTTTGTGGGTTCAAACGGATTCCAATTTCTTAAGAAGTTGGGTGTATGAGAAGGTTGAGGAACTATTAATTTCCAGTCATCAATCTTATGATGAAATTTAAAACTATTTCCTTAATTATTAAACTTAGGTAGTCAGCATAGCATTGGCTCAGGCATTCTTCTCATTTTACCACTTTCACTCTCATATTATATTCATTATAGCTGTTTGGGGCTTGGTGATATTTGATGAACCTTCACATTTGTGTTTCTCTCGGCACTTGTTACCTGTTACCATTGTTCCAACAGTCTCATAGTCATGGAAGACTATGCTCTAGCCTTAGGTCTAACTAAGCTAGGTTAACTATGTTTAATTAGAAGTTCAGATAATTACCATATCTTAGGTCAACATCTTAGATAACAAACTCTCCTCTGCCCCTCACATAAATGTTACATATACAGCATTCTAGGAAACACATTTTTTTTCCTGCTCAGTCATTGTGTAAAACTATGAAAGTTCAATAGAGAAAAAGTAATTTTATGACGTACCAGCGTTCTTACAGAAGAGTCCTAGACCGGGAGACATGTTTTTGTGACAAGTTCATGATTTCCACAAATTTAGACACAAGCAGGAGCTTTTGTTCATTTAATGTAAACTTCCTCTGGAGAGACTCCTCATTTCTTCATGAAGATAGAACCCTGGTGGTTTGGTCTCACGGTGTGTCAGTCACTAAAGAATTTTGAGAACTAGAGATGTGCCTTTTTAAGATGATGAGAGAAATGATTAGTTTAGAAATTTAGAAATGATTAGAGACCTGAGAGACCAGGTCAGAGAATGGCTTCCATGAGGAAGGTACAAGGGGGAACCTCAAACAAAAGTTTTATGAGTTAGTACATGCTCAGGAAGCAAATAAGAACAAAACAAAACAAAGAAAAAACAAGATGAGAATTTAAATTGAAAAATAAATGGGAGGGAAAAATGTGGGACATAGAGTTAACAGAAAGAAATAAAATATTGCTGATCTAAAATGTTGTTTCCGTTATAGTTACATTAGTAAAGGATGTCAGAATGAAGACCAACCATAAGAAAAGATATTTGGTTTTGGTGAGAAAATAGACAATAGGGACACTTTTGGGGGGAGAGTTTGTGTTGTTGTTATTGTTTACTAACTTATAGGTTTGGAGAGAAATATAGAAAAGTAAAAGAAGAAAATCATCCACAATTCATCTATTCCAAATAACTTTTAATATTTTTTTACTTTTATTCCAAAGTTCTTTCACGCATTTTATGAAATATTTTTCCTTCAGTGTAAAATGCCATTGATTATAAGAGCAGCATTAATTTAATAATACATTTTCAGAAAACAGAATTTTTAAATGGCCATTTTAAATGTACACAAATGAATTGGATGAGGATATGTGATAATTGTAGTCATAATTTATATATACATTTGAATCCTGTCCTGTTCAATTAACATTTGTAGAATAACAATTTTTCATAGCAGTAGAAACTCGTAATGGGCCCTATTTTAACAGCTGTTTGTAATTCTACCTTGTGGATTTACTGTATTTATTTAACTTTCCACCATAGTTGGCATGTAGTTTGATTCTAACTCTGTCATGGATATATTTGTGCATGAATCATTTTTGTGTCAGATTATTGTCTCAAGATAGATTTGTGGTAGTAGTATAATTAGGTTGAAGAGTAAGAAAATATTTATGATATTTGATATCCATTGCCAAATAGCTTTCCAGAAGAATTTATAATGAAGTTTTGTAACAGTGTCTAATGGGAGACTTTTTTAAATATCAATTTGTTTCTCAAATTGTGTAAGTATCTTGCTAGCAAGACATGATGTGGTGAGGACATGGCAACTCTCTTTTGTAGTTGAAATTAGATTTAGATCATCAGAGATTTTTGGTTTATTTTGGACTGTGTCAGAAAAATATAAATCTATGTTACTTGAAAATTTGGGGCTGCTTCTGTTTTCTCACATAATGCAGAATTTGTTCACTTTATATCTCATATTGCGTTATTTTAACAATTCCAGTATATGGCAGACCAGCTTAGATTTGTTCTGGGGAATCCAATTGTGTAACAGTTGTGGAAAGGGAAGGAGGATGTGATCACACCGCCAGGAACTTTCAATTTTTTTGTGTGGGAAAGAAAAGAATTATACCTAGTACATGTGAAAGCCAAAGATAAGCTCTACGTGTGTAGAGGAGAAAAAATTCTTCCTTCTTCCCTTCTAGGTCCTTTGGCTGGTCTAATAATTAAATTGATATAAGATGGATTAACAGGGGAGAAACACATTTTATTATGTACTTATGGGAACCCACAAAGACATGAGACTCAAAGGTAGTCAGGCAATTTAGGCTCCTATGCCATCCTGAGCTCAGGATGAGGAGCTCAAAGGAGAGGAAGGGAACTCACAGGGCAATAAGGAGATGAGATGTTTGCTAATTAGATGTTTGCCCTGCCATACAGATAAGTCTTTCAGATTAAAAAAAAAAACAAAAAAACATTGTCTCTGATAATAGCTCTCTTTCTGGTATATGTCTCCTATCTAAATTCTTTTATAAAGGCTGTTAAGGGAGAGGTAAAAAGCTTGTTCTGAGTCTACTGGGTCTTGATTGCCTTCAGGTCAAAATAACCCACATGCCAATGTGGCACAAATTTGGGATGGCATATTCTGCTCCCCTTCACAGGTCAGATTAAAAAAAATGATTGAGCATATGGTAAAAGGAGATACTTTACATGAAAGAAGGAAAGGCAGGCTAGTGTCATCCATTTAATTTCTTTTAAAATTTTTTTTAAAAACTTTATTTTATATTGGAGTGTTGTTGATTAAAAATTTGTGTTAGTTTCAGGCGTACAGCAAAGTGATTCAGTTTTACATATACGTGTATCTATTTTTTTTTCAAATTCTTTTCCCATTTAGGTTATGGCAGAATATCGAGCAGAGTTCCCCATGCTATACAGTAGGTCCTTGTTGGTTATCTATTTTAAATATAGTAGTGTCTTAATGTCATCCATTTAAATTGCATGTTATGGGGCTTCCCTGGTGGTGCAGTGGTTGAGAGTCCGCCTGCCGATGCAGGGGACACGGGTTCGTGCCCTGGTCCGGGAAGATCCCACGTGCCGCGGAGCAGCTGGGCCTGTGAGCCATGGCCGCTGAGCCTGCGCGTCCGGAGCCTGTGCTCCGCAACGGGAGAGGCCACAACAGTGAGAGGCCCGCGTACCGCAAAAAAACCCAATAATAATAATTTAAAAAAATAAAATAAATTGCATGTTATGTTCTTTCTCTCAAATTACTGAAAACCAAATCATGACAAGGAAATAATGATAAGGAATAAATAAAGATAAAGAATAAATAATGATAAAGAATAAATAATGATAAGGAATGAATCCTCAGTCTGAAGAGAATGAAAATATGGGGAGAAAGGAGCTGGGGTGAGAATAAGGAGGATGAAACAACTGAGGTACTTGAGGTGACACAGGAGGGCAGTAAGAATACAGCAGGGGGAAAAGAGTTCTTGCTGAAGAAAGGAGACAGAATTTTAAGTTGTAAGGAAGTGGTATTGTCTGAAGTCCACAGAAGAAGAAAGCAAATGTGGTAGGGAGTACCTGAAGATTGTAATGGGAGAAGATCCAGCACAATAGAAAGAATAGAATAGTACAGGTAGAACCTAAGCAGACAGAGAAAAACAAGGGAATAAAGGAAACACAGAAGCTGCATTACAAACAAAATAAACGTATATGATCTGGTCACGGGGAGCATACCATAAAAAATCAAAAGGCTGGATATTTAGTTATTAAACTTTGAAAGAAAAAAAGCAGATGGCTTTCATTCAAGGAAACTAAGGTAAGAAAATGCTCGAATATAAAGAACAAAATTGATTTTCTCTGAAGAGACAGGATTGGGGGATTTTATATTTATTGCTCAGGAAAAAACTTACTAGAGGCTAGCCAGAAGTGTCATTAACACATTCAGTGAATATCCAAAAGATATATATACCATGGAGGATGCAAAATATATGTTCATGGAGGTGGACTCGGGAGAAGATAAACAGATTTATGACTGTACAGGTCGCCTTTTGGAAAGTTATAGTGACTTATTTCAGAAAGAAGAGGAAACAATGAAGGGACATATCGCTCTGTGTTTAATTATGGAAAACTTGTTGGTCAAAAGGGAGTCAAAGGAGCATGGGGAGAGAGTGACCATGTCACCTTAGAAATCATGATCCTGATTGGGAGCAGTCAGATGGGTCCTGGACATTAGGCAAAGCACCTTAACAAATTCATGATGAGTGACAGGACATGTAAACAGAAGAAAAAGCAGGATGTCTAATCAAAGGCAAGTACAAAAGCCTGGCATGAACCATTGAGAGAGTGTGCCGGTTATTAAGCTATTGTCTCTCAGTTTCAAGCCCACTCTGTGTACTTGGCATGTGAGGCTGGGGCTGAGATTCCACAGACCATATTTCTGCTTTGCCAGCTGCTTCTTGCTGGGCTCTGGCAATAGGGACATCAGAAGGACATGCAAGGTTGGGGGAAGGAGAAGGGCTGTTCTCCTTTCTGTGGACTTGCATCTGTTTGCTATTCCTGTGAGCATAATACCAGTAATGCTTTTCACCCCAGCAGAGATGGCTCCTTCCAGGAGCAGCATCTGAATCCAGTTTGCAGTTTCCCCGTCTCTTGCAAACCCCCCCAGGCAGACACCAGCACCAACCCGCCAACACAACACCCCCTCGGCAGAAGCCTGAGTCCCATCTTCACTGATCCCTCCTTCAAGCCTATAGGCTGTAACCATGACAACCTTTTCCCTTGTTCCTCCTCCCCTAGAGGTGGTCGTTGTTTCCCAGAGTCCTTACTTTCACTGTACATTTTTTTTTTTTTTTTTTTTGTAGTATGCGGGCCTCTCACTGTTGTGGCCTCTCCCGCTGCGGAGCACAGGCTCCGGACGCGCAGGCTCAGTGGCCATGGCTCACGGGCCCAGCCGTTCCGCGGCATGTGGAATCTTCCCGGACCGGGGCACGAACCCGTGTCCCCTGCATCGGCAAGCGGACTCTCACCCACTGCGCCACCAGGGATGCCCCACTATACATTTTTGTACCTTTTTGATTCTTTCCTAGTTAGCTTTAGACCTACTTAATTTTTAGGCATCTAATGAGTTAATTTTGGTAAAAAAAAAAATTACTAAGGTTAATTATTAAGGTTCTTTGTAATAATCAGAATGCTAAATATATTAGGGACTCTGTTAGCTCCACTGATTATAATAGATGTGGCAAACAACATAACAGAAATAGACCCTTTCATATAAGAACACCTAGATGACTTTTGGGCTTGGTGATTACTTTTTAGATACAACACCAAAGCTTGATCCATGAAAGAAATAATTAATATGCTAGTTTTTAAAATTAAAAACTTCAGCTCTGAGAAGGACACTGTCAAGTGAATGAGAAACCAGAGAACGGAAGAAAATATTTGCAAAAGACATAGCAGATGAGGGACTGCTATCCAAAACATACAAGCAATACTTAAAATTAAGCAATAAGGAAATGAACAACCTGATTATAAAATGGGCAAAAGATCTTAAGAGACGCTATACCAAAGAAGATGTATAGATGTCAAATGAGTATATGAAACGATGCACAACAACATTGTATATCATGAGGGAACTGCCTATTAAAATAACGAGATACCACTACACACCTGTTAGAATAGTGAATATCCAAAACATTGACAAGACCAAATTCTGGCAAGCATGTGCAGCAAGAACGTTCATTCTTTGTTGGTGGGAATGGAAAATGGTACAGGCAATTTGGAAGACAATTGGCAGTTTCTTACAATATTAAATGTACTCTTACCGTATGATCCTCACACTTGGTATTTATTTACCCAAGTGACTTGAAAATTTATCTCCACACATAAACCTGCACTTGGATGTTTATAGCAGCTTTATTCATAGTTTCCAAAACTTGGAAGCAACCAAGGTAGTCTTTTCATAGGTGAATGGATGAATCAATAGCAGTAATCCAGACAATGGAAGCATTTTCATCACTAAAAAGAAATGAGCTATTAAGCCATGAAAAGACATAAAAAAAAGTTAAATGAGCGTTACTAAGTGGAAAAAGCCAATCTGAAGAGGCTACATACTGTATGATCTCAACTGTGTGACATTCTGGGAAAGGCATGGAGACAGAAAAAACATCAGTGGTGGCCAGGGGTTTGAGGAAAGGGAGGTATGAATAGGCAGAGCATAAATACTTTTTAGAACAGTAAAACTATTTCATATGATAATATAATGGTGGATGCATGAGATGTACAACACTAAGTGAAACAATGTAATCTATGGACTTTGGTTGGTAAGTGTATCAATGTAAACATTGATTGTAACAAGTGCACTACTCATTGAAAGAATGAGCCATTTTACTTAAAAAACAACTTTATTTATTTATTTTTAATTTTTAATAAGTTTATTTATTTTATTTATGGCTGTGTTGGGTCTTTGTTGCTGCATGCAGGCTTTCTCTAGTTGTGGCGAGAGGGGGCTACTCTTTGCGGTGCACGGATTTCTCATTTTGATGGCTTCTCTTGTTGTGGAGCTTGGGCTTTAGGCTCATGGGCTTCACTAATTGTGGCCCATGGGCTCAGTAGTTGTGACACATGGGCTTAGTTGCTCCATGGCATGTGGGATCTTCCTGGACCAGGGCTCGAACCTGTGTCCCCTGCATTGGCAGGCAGATTCTTAACCACTGCACCATCAGGGAAGCCCAAAATACAGCAACTTTAAATTGAAAGGACAGCACAAATATATTAATAAGGGAACTGAAGCCTAAACGGATGAGAAAATAATAGAAACTCAAGATACTTTAGGTAAGAGAATAGGCAAACAAAGGAAAGACATCATATTCAATAGTGTGTAGGGAGAAAGTAAGTGTTGACATGATTTTGATAAAAACTGGCAAGCCAAACAACCTTGAGCACCTTTCTCCCAGTTACAAAATATGTACAATTTTTAAACACACACACAAATCAAACAAATTTAAAAGTGAAAAAAAATCAGGACACAGTCACAGTTGTTACATAAATGGTCCAAGTGAATTGGAGAAAGTCTCTGCTGATAGCTTTGTGAAGAAGATAGAAAGAGGTGAAATGAATAGTTGTATTGTCAGGTGGATGTGTACTAGGTTAAATTTCCATGGCCAAAGTTATTGATGAAAGGATCAATGACAAGCAGTGAAGCCCGCAGCATTGTTTCACAGGCTCTACCCTTGGTTTTTTCCTATTCCACATTTCATTTTAAATCAATGATGTCAATTTCTTTCTGCCAAAGACCACCTGCAACATATCTGTAGTTGAAAAAGCTTGATGTATTACTTGTTGCAGTTGCAGGAGAATGCTTATTATGGGGAATTCTATGATAGGATATTTGTTTTGGCTGAGTCATTTTGGAGAGGGTCTAAGGAAGCAGGGCTTTGGATGCTGTCAAGAAGCAGGGATAATTCTATGATTGGCTACCTCAATCAATCTTATCTATAAAGAAAGCAGACTGGAGCTAGCATGAAGCCATAGCTGATTTTTTTTTTTTTTAAAGCAGCAGTCACTCATATTAGGCAGGAGAGAAGGAAGGTTGGTATTTTGTGGGTTACACCATGACCCTGAGTTGTGTCATTTTTATCATACACTCAGAGTGACTTTGTCTGATATTGCTGTTCTGTGAGATGGTTTACATTCAAGAAGAGAACAATACAGCTTAGCTGTCAGCATCAGACCAGGATGTCAGGGGCCTCTTTCCTCTTTCTCAGTGATTTATTTAGATAAGTACTTAGAAGGCAACTTAATCAAACTACTAGATGACATCAAGTTGAAAAAAGGTAGTCAATCACAATTAACAACGAAAAGACAAAGACAATGTAGACTCTAGAGAGAAAATGTATGTTAGAGATCATGCAAGACGAATTAGCCTTTTATAAATGAGAAGACAAAGGCCTGAAGCAACTGGTGACTTATCCGAGTGTAAGGGCAAACGAATTAAAGATGAAAAACTTAATTCTTCCTGTTGAAAATAAGTGACTCTTCCCCTCCCCTTTGCTTAGTGTTCACTTTAGAAAACTTGTAAGTTCTTTCTCTTTTTGAAATACATGTGAATTTTTAAAAAAGCTAAATAAGACTCTTGCCAGCTTTATGACCCAGGATTGTCTTTCTCAGGGACCTGGAAGCCATCTCTTTGAAATGTAATCATCAAGGAAGATCTTGTTCCCAGTTTCTGTGGGTGGATGGGGACCTCAGACCAAGTCACAAAACTCCTTCCTATCATACAGATATAAGAAGTGTGTTTTTCCTCTGGATAGAGTCAATTAGCTAACATAGATGGTCACCCAAATTACCAGGTGAATTTAGGACGCACTACGTGTGACAAATAGTGTGTCAAGTCCTCTTTCTTGAGGACAAGTTCAGGTTTCTCTTGAGACAATGTGTTGTACCTGCTTGGCTCCAGAAAAAGGGTGAGATATCTTTCTGTCTTGGCATTGTCTTTAACAGATTGCCTGTGATGCATATCACATTCTAGTTTAATGCTTATTCAATAATAAAATTGTTTTTATTTCTCTTATGCATTCTTGGAGAAATATCCTGGGTTGGGAGATTTTTCTAAAAATTATATTTCCCCAAAACAAGGTCCCAGAACAGTGACAAAGATGGAGCAGTTATGCAGTCATCGGATCAGAGTTCCTTCCGCTAAATCACCCTGCTACTAACTAAAGGATACCTGTTTAGAGGTACATAGTCACCATGTTGAGAGAACATAGAAGATGGGCTGAAACTAGGAATATTAATAAGGGCAAGTGTAAAACACTGTTCTTTGGTTCAAAGGATATAATGACTTTCTTAGTTTGCAAATGCATTTAAGTGTGTCAAATAGTAAGGAGAAAATGAATTCAAAGTTCTAGATACATCCCTAGTACTTATTTATCTTATAACTGGAAGCTTGTACCTTTTGATCACCTTCCTCCAATTCTCTGTCTTCCTACCCTCTGCCTCTGGTAATCACAAGTCTGATCTCTTTTCTCTTTTTCATTGAGTTTCTTTCTTTTCTTTTGCTTTTTAATTTTTTTTAAGTTTCCTTATATAAACAAGATAGTGAGTATTTGTCTTTCTCTGTCTGACTTATTTCACTTAGCATAATGCCTTCAAGGTCCATCCATGTTGTCGTAAATGATAGAGTATCCCTAAATTTTATGGCTGAATAATATTGCATTATATATATGTAAATGCATGTGTGTATATATATATACACATATATTATACATTATAACTTTTTAATCCATTCATCCACTTAGGTTGTTTCCATGTCTTGGCTATTGTAAATAATGCTGCAATGAACATGGGGGTGCAGATATCCCTTCAAGATAGTGATTTTATTTCCTTTGGATGTATTCCCAGATGTAGGATTGCTGGATCATATGATAGCTCTATTTTTATTATTTTGAGGATCCTCCATACTGTTTTCCGTACTGACTGCACTAATTTACAATCCCACCAAGAGTGCACAGGGTCCTGCACAACATGATCACTCTAGTTAACACTGCTATATGATATATAGGATAATCGTTGAGTTTTCATCACAGCAAGAAATTTTTTTCTTTTCTCCTTTCTTTTCTTTTTATTGCATCTGTATGAGATGATGGATGTTAGCTGAACATATTGTGGTAACCATTTCACAATATATGTAAATCAAACTACCATGCTGTGTGCCTTAAACGTATACAGTGATGTACGTCAATGATTTCTTAGTAAAGCTGGGGAAAAAAGGTTCTGAGATAAGATATAAGACCAGCGCTTTATTTCCATTTGAGAAGTTGTGAGTAGAAAGGTTCTAGAAGGAGGGCAAAGTTTAGGTGTGTTTCACCTCATTTCGTGATCCCCTCACCATCTTTCTTCCTGAGGTGGTTATAGAACTTCGTGAGCATCCTGAAATTGAGTTGGTGGGTAGGGAGTGATTTAGAGGGAGATTATGGCTTCTGGCACCATTATCTGTGCCACACTGTCATTTGCTCAGATGTAGGCCATCCAGTCTGGATCTCGGGTACCGTAAATCATTGATGTTGGCATCTGCAGGTATGTTTATATCCTCAACTACTCTCCAGTCAGATGATCACCAATACCTCCACTTGGAACCCCACCTTTCTTGTCACAAGAGACAAAACCCTCATTGTAACTGGCTGGTTCTCTTTCCACTAATTCTTGAGAACATCCTGGGAGTAAGAAATAGCTGTATCTTGCAGTTCATTTGGGAAGGGTCACAGAGTACAAGAAAACTTTGGGAAAGAACACAAGGGGCAATACTTCATAATATATTTCTTCACAACTTTCTCATCTGCCTCAGACAACTCACAGCATTTTTCTGTGAATAAAATATGAAGAGAAGATAATACATATAATTCAGATGGCAAAATGTTTCCTAATTAAATGTCATGAAAAAAATTGTCTTAAATGACTGATGATTCAGAGGGTGGTAAAGGGAGCCTGAAGTAAACATTATGAGGATGATAAAGTATAAATTCTTAGAGCTCACCAATTAATTTTATTTTGACAATTATTTTTAAATCACTAAATAATGTCAGTCATATTTTTTTTGAACAAAGGAAAGTCACTAACCCACTTAATGGCAGATGGTAATTACAAGGTGACAAAACCTGTCCCACAAAAGTGTGTTCTTTGACTTCTGTAACATGCTTGAAGCCTCACTTAGTCTGTACCTTTCCAAGTTTTCATTGTGTTCTGTTTGTTTCTTCATCTAGAGATATGCATTTAATTGTTAACAGAAACATTCTATGTGTTTGGAAAATTTGGAGGCAAAATTTCTCCTTGCTCAGCTGAATATTATAAAACACTAAAGAAATCTATATGTCCTTTAAAAGAAAAGTTTATATAAGGTTGACTTAAAAAGCTTAAAATGGGCTAATTTAGGAAAGTATAAATGGAATCTTCTAAATACATAGCAGTGTTGTAACACTGTGAAAAAATGAGGGTAGCTTCCAAGGGTGGAGTTTACATTTTCCTATGGTATAACTAACTGTGCACTGGGGGGGAAAAAAGACTACCATGGAGTAAAATGGTAAAGGAGAACTGGAAATGCAGAACTGTGTGACTTTGGGGGTTGTATGGAGAGAAACAAATGAGTAAGGGGTTTTCCAGTCTCTAATATAGTACACATAGGGGTATGGGTGGTAGGAAAGGAAGCTGATAAGTTCCCTTCGGGACATGTTGAGTTTGCAATTCCCTGGGGGATTCCAAGTAAATGTTTACAGACCTGGAGTTCATGAAAGAAGGTTTAGCTAGAGAAAAAGATTCAGGGATTATTGTTTTAGAGGTGATAGAAAAGTTATTGAATATTATTTAAGGTATGAATTATGAGAATCTGAAAAAACATAAATATTTAGTGGCTTCTAGGTCAAAATGAGACATGAGATTAAAAAAAAAAAAGGCTACCTTCAAAATCTGCACTGGCTTCCCAAACTAAGTTTAAATATGAGGAAAACAAAGAATTGAAAGACTAAAATATGTGAATAGTTTGAAACCAGCTAAGCATAATAGGTTATCATTTTCACCAACATTATTACTCCGAGGACTATGGTAGGCAAAGTTGTGAATCAGATTACTTTCTTGGCATTTTATCTCCAATTTTATGGCCAAAATTTCTCCAGTATGAAATCACCCCCAGATGCCTTGTTCCTTCAGGGTGCACACAGCCTTCCTTCTTCCATGCTTCCTTACCCCAAACAGCTCCCTGCATTTCAGAACTTTCCTTCTTGTCCCCTCTACTTTTTTTCTCCATGAAAACCTCAATATCTTGTCTAGTTCTCTTCTTACTTCTTCCCTAAGCATTAGCTAAATCATCTGATGCCTGGTGTGTTCAATACTAAGGAACATCATTGTGATTATACCGATATCTTCTCTTTTTCCCAAGTAACACATATACACTTTTATTCTAAAGGTATGATTGTGATTTTAGACACTATAGAGGATCAGAAAGTTGGCTGGGGCAACGATAACTTTTGTGCTCAAGCTGTAAAAACATACACTCTGGGGCTTCCCTGGTGGCGCAGTGGTTGAGAGTCCGCCTGCCGATGCAGGGGACACGGGTTCGTGCCCCGGTCCGGGAAGATCCCACATGCTGCGGAGTGGCTGGGCCCGTGAGCCATGGCTGCTGAGCCTGCGCGTCCGGAGCCTGTGCTCTGCAACGGGAGAGGCCACAACAGTGAGAGGCCCGCGTACCACAAAAAACAAAACAAAACAGAACACTCTGATTATTCATTGTAAGGGCAGTTAAAATGTTAGGTTTGATTGATTATAAAAGTTACATTGTTTTAGAAAATTTCACAAATAATAGAAGAATAAGAATGAAAACCAAGTCTGCCTGGGAATAACAACTAATAGCATTTCTATGCCTCTTTTTAACATCTATTTTTTTCAGTATCACCACCACCATCCTTATCTTCTATCATCATTACGGACAAAATTGATTGTGTGCCCACTATGTACCAGCACTGGGTTAAGTGCCTTACATGGACTAACAATTCTCAAAACAACTTATGCTGTAGATATTATTTTCCCCACTTTGCAGAAGAGGAATTGAGACGTAGAGAAGTTAGGAGCTTACCCAAAGACAAACAGCTAGTAATGGAAGAAGCAGGAAATCAATCTGGGCAACCTGAATCGTGAGCTATACGCTTGAGATCATGCTATATTAGATTATGTGTTGTATAAAGTCTTGAAAGGGCTATCATGATGAATGCATTAATCTTGTAGTAACATTTGTGTTATTTGTCTTCCAGTCAAGGCTTTTTGACTTGAATCTTTTGGACACTAGCTGTGGTGAGGTTGGTTTACTAAGATACTTTGGACCATAATTACTTAATAATTGGAGTAACGCTTCTATCCATCCTTCATTTGGAAAAGTTTTATTTTTGTTACTCATACTTTTGTTCTTTGCCTGGCACTAGGCAACAGGGTAATTTGTAACCATAGCTAATTGCGCACTACTTTTTGAATGACTATGTGCCCTGAATTGAGTTATAATGTCCTAAATTGAATAGCAAACTCTACGAATTATTATTTTCTAGGCACAAAATACACTAAAGAGGAAGTATGAAACTTTCAGACCGTGCTACACAAATCAGACATGCTGTGGGAGCCTCACTGATGTTCTTTCATAATAAAATCATTATAATAATAGAGTTTTGTCTTAAATTTATCAAATCCAGATACTCTTTTTCATGTTCTCTGGGGTTAAAATGGCCAGATTTAGGAAACAAAAATACAGGACACCAATTTAAATTGAATTTCATATACACAACAAAAAATTTATTTTAGTATGTCCCAAATAGTGCATGTAACTTACCTAATGCTTTTTTTTTTTATTTCTGCGGTATGCGGGCCTCTCACTGTTGTGGCCTCTCCCGTCGCGGAGCACAGGCTCCGGACGCGCAGGCTCAGCGGCCATGGCTCACGGGCCCAGCCACTCCGCGGCATGTGGGATCTTCCCGGACCGGGGCACAAACCCGTTTCCCCTGCATCGGCAGGTGGACTCTCAACCACTGTGCCACCAGGGAAGCCCCCTAGTGCTTTTTAAGAAAACATTGTTTATCCAAAATTCAAATTCAATTGGGTATCCAGTATTTTACCTGACAGATCTATCTGGTGAGTCTCCTTAGTCTCAGGTAAGTACTTGTTCAATCATTTGAGTGATTTCAGAGTTTCCTTTGAGAAAAATAATGTCCTTCAGTCAACGCATCCATAATTTCTTACAGTGTAGGACTGGGCAGATGTCCATCTTGCCCAGAATCATGAGATGGTTTCCTAATGACTCACCCTGAATGACCACCTCGTATGTGACATATGTGATTCTCTTTCCCAACAACACAGATGCACTTATTAAAGAGCTCAGTCATGTGAATAAGACAATATTAAAAAAGACATATTAAGGGCCATCATGCTCCATTCTTCTTGGAGATTCTGATGTGTCCTTCCATAGCAGGACATGGAAGCTGTGGGAGGTGGGATGAGAGACTCTTTAAGTGCACATACTTTTATGCACTGTATTTTAATAGTATCTTATATATCTACTCTCACTTATCTTAAATATTTTTCTCATTATCTTATTTTATGCTATGTTGGTTTTCATATAAATTTGTAAGATGCCTTAAATCATACCTGGCACTATGTGCCTTCTGATATGGTATAATATAAAGTATAGAGGCTTCCCTGGTGGCGCAGTGGTTGAGAGTCCGCCTGCCGATGCAGGGGAAGCGGGTTCGTGCCCCGGTCCGGGAAGATCCCACGTGCCGCGGAGCGGCTGTGCCCGTGAGCCATGGCCGCCGAGCCTGCGCGTCCGGAGCCTGTTGCTCTGCAACGGGAGAGGCCACAACAGTGAGAGGCCCGCGTACCGCAAAAAAATAATAATAATAAAAAAATAAAGTATAGAGTACCACTAAGATATATCATTGGCCAAAATAATTGAATGTAATTAAGCCTTTAGAGTTAACTTCCATTGATAGGATATATTGGTACTAAAGGAACCAATTAAAAAACACAGTATAGTAGCTAAACTCTAAAGATTGCTCTCCAATGAATAACCTTATCTTTACTCTTCCCCTTGAATCTAGGCTTGAGATTCTTGAGATTTGCTTTTTGATCAATAGAATGTTACAGAAGTGACACTGTGTGACATCCAAGACTAGATGATAAGAAGCCTTCAGCATCTGCTGTTGAGCATATGTTTTGGTATGTTCACGCTTGGAATCTAGCTTTCATGCTGTAAGCAGGCTCAAGCCACGTGAAGATGCCACAGATAAACCTTTCTGTTGATAGCCTCACCGATTTCCAAGCTGAGAGGCAGCATCAACTTCCAGGCATATGGGTGAGCCAAACTGAATATTGGAATTGAGCCCAGTCAATCCATAGCACTAAGATAATAGATAATATGTGGCTGTTTTAAATTGGGGGATTGTTAGAGATTCAACAATAGGTAAGTGGAACTTACCACAAGGAAGCAGACAAACCCATAATGTGGGACATTCTGCAGGACAACTGACCCGGTTTCTTTAACAGGTCAGCGGCAGAGAAGAAAAAAAAAAAAAAGAAAAAGAAGGAATATGCTCTATTGTTTTAGACTTAAAATGACTTTAAAGACACAACAGCCAAATACCAATCATGGATCTTGTTTAGATCCTAGTTCAAACAAAACGACAATAAAAACATATTTTTGAGCAATTTGGGAAATTTGAATACATTTATGGGTTATGATAATCCTGTTAGGCGTTAAGGTGACATAAGATGGAAGCCCACTTTTTTTTTCTGGTTGCATATGAAACTATGTGAAAGTGAAATGAGATGATAGCTGCCCTTTGCTTTAATGAGCAAATGAAGGAGATAAAAGGAGAAAGAGGCACATGAAGCAAGAAGCAAAGTCTTGATAATTGTTGAAGCAAAGTCTTGATAATTGTTGACTCTGGATACGTGAAAGTCCATTGTAGTAACTCCTCTACTTCAATGTATATTTGAAATTTTTCATAATTAAAAATAAGTAAAATACTTTCTGAAGTAGTGAAAAACATAAACTTCGCCCATTATTCATTTATGCATGTGAATATGAAAATTACATACATATCCATATAAATACATAAATAAATAGACCAAATTATTCAGAAAATAAGAATTATATATCATCTTATAGGTGCAATTATAGGTGATTTACATACCAAATTAATATTTATTTTCAATTAAATATACTGAAAATATTATAAAAAATAAGGTATATAAAATACTTTATAATCAATCCTATTTCTTTTCTTACTCAGTATGTTCAGAATGAAATTTAGGATTTAAGCAAAACCTTTCTCCATCTTTTCTTGATGTTATTCCCTACCCCACCCCACCCTTTTATCTCTATTTATACTAACATATGAATGACTATATTTTATTGAGTTGAAAGGCTTTCTAGAAGTCATCAGAGATTAGAGGACATATGTAAAGATTCTAATATTTTGTATTAGATTCCAAAATTAACCTGTCTTTAATCATATTTATGCAAAGCAGGACAATTGTTGGTATTATCTACATATACAAATGCTAACTAATTAAATTAATTACTCACTAGTTACTAAAGAGTTACTAGTTAAGTTTTAATAGCTCTGGTTCTTGAATACATTTAGATGAATACTTTATGTATAAGAATCTGGTTAATATTCCTTCCTTCAAAAATTCACTAGAAATAAAGAAAATTATTACTGCATTAAAATGTAAGAAGTGGTCCCAAAGTACAAATTTTAAAGTGACCTTTAAACCATTTTGGAGATTTCCATTTCAAATTAATATTATAGCAAATTGAAAAACAATATTCTACATTTTTCCTCATGAAATTTTCCTTTTATAAACTTGAAAGGAGCCAGAGAACCCCCAATTAGATTTATGTTAAATCACAAAAGTAAGAGCTAAGAGTTAGACTTAAAATAGTCAATGATAAATGGACTCAGCTTGATGTAGACAGCTTAACAAGAATCTTTAAAATTCTTAGAATGTTCCTGCTGTTAGCTGAAACGGTGCTAAAAATTCTTCTTTTCAAATGGCCCTAAGAAGAAATGACTCTTCTGAATATGTAAAATGTTAAATTGATAAGTTGTATTTTTCAAGCTTTCACAGACCCTAATATATTATCTCAGATTCTTTGACAAAGGCCCTGATTCCTGAGTCTTTTTGAATAGGATGGTAATTTGTTTAAGTAACAGGAAGCCTATCCTGGTGTAAGGGCAAGAGAATAAAGAGAACTCATTTACTTTTTGTAGATTAGTTATTAAATGTCATCTTGACATTTAACATTGACACTGACAGTATGACCAGAGAGGTTTTCTTCTTTCTTGCTATTCTCTGGGAAAAATATAAATGCATAACTTTAAAAATGCTATCTATTTCCCTAAACCTTTGTTGAAAAGCTGATTAAAATGATTGTTTGGGACAGAGAGTCAAAAGAAACCTGCTACAATATGTAAAATGAATTAGTTTAAAAAACACTATGTGAAATAAAAGTTTCTCAGTATATGTTAATAGAACAAAACTTCATATTTTGTGGGTCCATTTTGATCTGTCAAAGGAGGTGACTACAGAAGGCTCCACAGATAATTTGGAGCTGGTATATATGTACTTTACAAAGATATAAAAATTAACAGTAGTAGGAAATTCATGTGTTTCCTGCCAAATATAATGTGTTATGATATAGAATCATCTCTCATAAGAAACTAACCACTTAAAAATAAAGCTTGAAGTTTTTTGCTTTTTGTTTGTTTGTTTGTTTGCATTATTTGAACATTCACAGTCAGGATCTTTTCTATCCTTGGGGTTCCACTTGTTCCCTGCTTTTATCTTTGCTAAAAGTTAGACTGGCAACAGAGCAGCACAAGTCCAGGGTTCTGGCTATGGGGCCGCCCCTCTGGTGCTCCTGGCTCCTACCTGGCTAACCGAGGGCAATAATGCCAAGTGGGCAACTTTGTCTCTTGGAACACTCAAACCAAACTCCATATCCCCTTCTTTCTTAGTGCTCTCACCCAAAAGGAGTGATTGCCTTCTTTTTGTGTAAAAAGCTCATTCCCTGTAGATCAAAACTCAACCTGGTCACTGACCCTGAGGGTGGAATGATCCCAATAGCCAGTATAGTCATTGCTCCTGAGCTGTTTCCGTTTTAGTAACCCCTGCAGTCTAAAGCAGGGTGCTTAAGAGGTACTTGGTGAAATTGTGAAAACGATTGCAGACTTTTGGACAGCATTCCCAGGAACTCCGTTTCAGCTGTACGGAGTTGAGTCAAGTAATCTGTGTTTTAAACAAGCTTCCAGAATTATTCTTTCTTTTCTATCTCCTGTTATGACATGAAAAAATAGCTTTACTGAAATATATTTCACATGCCACACAATTCACCCATTCAAAATGTATAATTCAACTGCTTTTGGTATTTTCACAGAGTTGTACAACCATCACCACAGTCAATTTTAAAATATTTTCATCACCCCAAAAGCAACCCCATACCCATTAGCAATGACTCCCCATTCCCCCATTCCCCCCAGCACTTGACAACCACAAATCTACTTTCTGTCTCCATAGATTTGCCTATTCTAGACATTTAAAATAAATAGGATCATAAAATATGTCATCTTTGTGACTGGCTTCCTTCAGTTAGCAGAATGTTTTCAAGGTTTATCCGTGTGGTAGTATGTAACAGTATTTCTTTCTTTTATTTTTTTGCCAAAAATATTCCATTGTATGGATATACCTCTTAATATATCTATTCATCAAGTAAGTGATGGACATTTGAGTTGTTTCTACTTTTTGACTCATAAATAATGCTGCTAGAAACATACAAATAAAGTTTTTGTTTTGATGTATATTTTTATTTCTCTTGAGTATAAACCTAAAAGTGGTATTACTGGGTTATATGATAACTCTGTTTAACTTTTTGAAGAACTGGTGAAGGTTTTTCTAGAGCAGTGATGCCATTTATTTTACCCTCAGCATGTATGAGGGTTCACATCTTCATGAATGCTTGTAATTGTCCCCCTTGTAAAAACATTTTAACCACTCTTATGCATGTAAAGTGGTATCACACTGCGGTTTTGAGTTTCCCTAATGATTAAAGATGTTGAGCATTTCCTCACGTGCTTTTGACCATTTGTATATTCTCTTTGGAAAAATGTCTATTCAAATTCTTTGCTCAAGTTTTAATTATTTGTCCTTTTATTAATGAGTTGTAAGACTCATTAATAAATATTCTGAATACAAGTATCTTATATATATGATTTTCAAATATTTTCTCCCATCATTTTGTGGGTTGTCTTTTCACTTTCTTGCTGGCTATTGAAACACAAAAGTGTTTAATTTTGATGCAGTCTAATTTATTTATTTATTTTCCTTTGTTGTCTGTGCTTTTGGTGTCATATCTAAGAAACTATTACCTAACCCAATAATATGCAGATTTACTCCTGTATTTCTTATAATTTTAGCATTTATTTCTATGATCCAGTTTAAGGTAATTTTTTTTTTTGATTACCCAAAGTTTACTGTTTGAGACAAATTTAAAAGGATTTCCACAGAGCCTGTGTACATGTACACTGGATTCTTTCACCTTCAAACAAAATCAAGATTTCCAAATTCCTTTATGTATTTGAACACACCCTCTGGTATATCCAGAAAAGTCTAGAAAGTGTTATTGGGAAGAAAACTTTTCCTTTACCAACTTAGGTTGAAGTAGTTGGGGGCCTGTGAATTGACAGACAGATTAATAGGAGCAAAGATTATTACACATGTTTACAGCAGCATGCTATAAGGAGTAAGGATTTATATACCAGCTTAGAGGGATGGGGGTGGGGAAAGGTATTAAGGTCTCAGTGGGAAAATATGGAAGGTTCTCACAGGACGTAGTCCCATAATTCCCTGGCAGGTCCTGATGCCAAGCCAGGATCCTCCCTTACAGAAAACTCCCTCAGAGAGGGGTGTATGGCAGCTGAATTCTGAGAAAGACATAATTTACTCATTAAAGGGAAGTTTAGAGATGTTTTTGTTTTGTTTTGTTTTGTTTCCGCTGCAGCTGCTGTTTGTTCAGATGTTCTCAGTTTAAAATAGTCTTTATACCATTTTGGTGTGGTTAGTGCCTTCATTTCCCTGTTATAACTTGTCATGAAGTTTCACAGGCAAGGAGCTGGAGAGATCGTTGTGGAGAGACTTGGATTAGAAGTCAGGAGGTAAGAGATGTGCAGACAAAAACACAGATAACAAGGATGAAGACGCATAAAAGCGCAAATCCCAACGCATGGCCCCATCTTTCACTGAACCAGTCGCTTATTCTCGAGGTCCGTCCAATTAATCAACGGTGCTTCACTCATTTTGCGTAGGATTTTGGCCTGTTCTTTTAAATGGTTCATACAATTCTGTATTTCTTCTGATTTATTTTCATACAAGCAGCATTGTCTGCCAACGATGGCACGCTGTGTTCCTTGTTGGGCAGCCTGTGTAGCCAGGAGATGGTGACTTCGGAGCACAGAGGCGAAACTACTAACTCCTGATGGACGTGTTTTCAAGGTCTGTGGGGCGGCAGCGAATCCATGTTCCATGACTTTGGAAATGTTCAGAATTGCTTCTTCTAGGTCAGAAGTTCTCCAACTCAGAAAAAGGCTCCTTACGGAATCAGTACTGCGATACATGAGTGGCTTGCCTACGATTTCTGGTTGGATGTGTCTCTGTGGTGTTACTTTATGCCTGAAGGAGCCCAGGTTTGTACCTGGCTAGCATTTAAAGTGAGATACCTAGTGAGGGAAGGTGCCAGGTAGCCAAGTCCACATCGCCCTGACCATTTAGGTGGGAACCCTTTCTATACCTTATTGCCACATAAACTAAACAGACCAGACGTGTTCACAGACAAGGTCAGGGTGGAACCTATGACCCACCAGTTTGGAGTTTGGTATCCATGGTGGACTTTGTCGTTAGCTTTGTTAGCATCTGTACATCTGCATTTCCCATGTGCCTCTGTCAGGCTGTAAGAGCAAAACAGGTTGTGAAGTATATGGTAGAGGAGACCTTCAGTCTGGTTTGGGCAGCTATCGAGATAGGTGTCATTACCTGACCAGGTCATTCCAGAATTTTGGTCGACCCATCTGTAGCCTGGGGTATCGGGTAGACCAACACAGGGAACAGCTGAGCTGTTTCAGGTCCCATTTGTGTGGCCTGCAGACCAAGAATATTGTCCAGTGACTAGGCAAACATTTGTATTATTATAATCAGTCTGGAGCTCATTTATGACATCTAAGGATGGTTTGAAGGTGCCATCCGTGGAATCAAACCATAGTGTTTGATTACAGTATTGTTTCGGTATGTTACCTAGGAAGGGTCCAGTGCTGTTTTTATTTTCAAGGCAAAGAGAAACTTTTCCCTCCAATAGCCTCACCTGAGTGAAGGACAGACCTCGAGCCTCCATGGGGTTTCCCCAATGCCAAGTCACTCTGCAGTAGGAGGAAGTAGAGTGACTTCCACTCATTTACTGCCCGGAATGGGTCTACCAGGCGCGTGCACTGGCAGGAACAAAACCTAGTTCAGGCTCTGTGTTATTTAGATGCTGACATAACCAGCAATTAGACTGATTAGTTAAGGTGGCCAGGGTTTGAAAGACTCGTGTGAGTGGGTTTTGGGGCTCTGCTAAAACTGTTGAAAAAGCAGTTAAGAGTTAGTCGAAGCAAGACACAGTTTGAAAGGGAGCCCAGGGTGGAGGAATAGGGGGAGGATAGGCTAAGACAAACAACTTCTAGTCAATCTGTCTGTAACTGAAAGAGCAAGGGTTTTGTTTAAATTTCTAGGTCAGAGAATTTTGCGGTCAGGGAGAGGAGAAGTTTTCGAGGGAAGATAAATGGAGACAAAATTCTTGATCTGAGATCTCGGGTAAAGCCTTCTATTTCGTGGTGTCGTCTGCTTCTAGAGCCTGAGTAAGCTCTGGAAATCCTCAATTTGAGGTCACTCATAGAGAGGGCCTTCTAATTGTCCTGGGGGGTGATGATCTGCATCTAGCTTGGTGTCTCATGTGAAGCCAGGAGGACTTTTATTCTGATGACAGTGTAGGTGGTTAGCAGTACTTCCTAAGGCTTCTCCCAGTGAGTTGACAATGTATGTTTTCTCCTAAAAATGTTGATGTATACTCATCTCCTGTGCTTAGAACTCAGGCTGCTGCACCCGCAGTCATTGGACACAAACTCCCCAGGCCCACGGTTGGTCGGAAACTGGCCGCTGCCGCCGCAGTCTAGGCTGGCGCGAGCCCGCTGCAGAGTAGCTGGGCATGCGCCCTGGGAAAGCGAAGCGCAAACTTGTTATCGCGCCTGCGCGCTGGGAAGCCTCGGGGTGACTGGGCGCAGCGTGTGTGCCTCGAGCCGCCTGGGAAGGGCACGGCCTCCGACCCCAACCTGGGCCGCCAAGACCTGCTCTATCCCTGCGTTCTGACCACTGGGAGCAGCGTAGCTCCGGGCTGGCAAAGCTGGAGGGGACGTGGGGTGAGCCCAGCCCCACTAGGGCCCGAGGATCGGCTGGGTGCCCTCCCCGCTGCAAGAGGCCAAGAGAGCAGGTGGGTTTGAGTTAATTTTTGTATGTAGGGCAGTGGTCCCCAACCTTTTGGCACCAGGGACTGGTTTCGTGGAAGACAGTTTTTTCCCCGGACTGGGGGGATGGGGGATGGTTTCGGGATGATTCAAGCACATTACGTTTATTGTGCACTTTATTTCTATTATTATTACATTGTAATATATAATGAAATAATTATACAACTCACCATAATGCAGAATCAGTGGAAGCCCTGAGCTTGTTTTCACTTGCCAGTCGCTGATAGGGTTTTGATATGAGTCTGCAGGCAATTGATTTATTACGGTCTCTGTGAAGTCAAACCTCTCTGCTAATGATACTCTGTATTTGCAGCTGCTCCCCAGCGCTAGCATCACTGCCTCAGCTCCTTCTCAGATCGTCAGGCATCAGACTCTCATAAGGAGCACGCAGCATAGATCCCTCGCATGCGCAGTTCACTGTAGGGTTCGTGCTCCTATGAGAATCTAATGCTGCCGCTGATCTGACGGAGGCGGAGCTCAGGCGGTAATGCGAGTGATGGGGAGTGGCTGTAAATACAGATGAAGCTTCGCTAGCTCACCTGCCACTCACCTCCTGCTGTGGGGCCTGGTTCCTAACAGGCCACGGACAGGTGGTCCGTGGCCCAGGGGTTGGGGACCCCTGATGTAGTGTGTAGTATGGATCCAATTTCATCCCTTTGCATGTGGATATATCTGGTTGTCCCAGCACTGTTTGTTGAAAAGATTATTCTTTCCTCATTGAAATGTCTTGAGACCATTGTTGAAAGTCAGTTGACTGTAAATATAGTCTCTTTTGTGATTCTCATTCTATTCCATTAATATCTGTCTATTCTTATACCAGTACCACACTCTGATTATTGTAGGTCTGTGTTAAATTTTGAAATAGGGAAATGTGTGTCCTCTAATTTCATTCTTCTTTTTCAAGATTGTTTTGGCTATTCTGGGTCCTTTGCAATTCTGTATAAATTTTAGGATTAATTTGTCAGTTTCTGCAAAGAAGCTAGCTGGGATCTTGACAGGCATTGCTTTGAATCTGTAGACCAATATGGGGAATATTATCACCCTAACAATATCTAGTCTTGTGATTGGCGTACATACAATGTCTTTCCATTTTTTCAGACCTTCTTTAATTTCTGTCACTAATGTTTTGTAGTTTGTGTTCCACTCCTGTGCTTTTTTTGGTTAAATTTATACTAAATATTTTATTCTTTTTGATACTACTGTAAACAGAAATTTTCCCTTAATATTACTTTTGGAAAGATCGTTGCTAGTGTGCAGAAATAATTGATTTTTGTGTATTAATCTAGTATTCTGCAACCTTGCTGAGCTCATTTATTAGTTCGAATGGTTTTTTAGTAGACTACTTAGAATTTTCTATCACAAGATCATCTCATCTGCAAATATGGATAATTTTACTTCTACCTTTGCAACCTACATGCTTTTTTTTCCCCCTTGCCTAATTTCCTGGGTCCTTGAGTAATTCTGAAGCAAGCAGTTGGAGGATTAGATTTGGAGAAAGTAAATTAAAAAGAAAACTTCAGACAACATTTCAGGTTATGACAAAAGAAGACGAGATTGAGACCTCAGAAACTCACACTTAAATCCCACAAGAAGGGTAGGGTGTCTACTCGGTTATGCATAAATATAGCGCATGAGAGAGATGATTGAGGACTATGTTAACATTGCAGCCAAGTTTGCTACTCTTTGGAGAATTAAAAAAGTATGATTTTAATGACATTCTCTAAGAGGACCAACTTATATTTATACAAGAAATACATAATTTTAATTGGTTTTCTACCTAATAGTCAGTATATTGGACAAAAAAGAAAAATATTTGATTTTTTGTGTTCCCAGACCATTACTCAGTAGTTCTGGGAACTGGAGAGAATCCGTTACTTCCACTGATTTTTATTTTGCTGATTGTAAAATTAGAAAACTAATGGTAACATGATCTCCTTAATGCAGCAATATCCAGCACATTGTAGATATTAACATATGTGTTTCCAGGTTCATAATGAACAAATCTTTTCTCTATCAAATTGTTGTTGTTCACATTTGAAACCACATTAAAACATTATTCAAAATATTGGTATCTTTCGTTCTTTGTACCCAACATTTAAAACCCTTTGAATTGACATCATTTAAAGATAGGAATATAGTCATCATTTTTAATATAATTTACAAGAAACTGGAATTTTACTTATGTTATGAATTATTTTTTATTTATGAAAGAATGCTCTCTATTTTAAAGGACTCTTTAATCTCACCTCATAAAATCAATGTTATTTTATAATAAACTCTTACCACTAGGTTGTTCATAACCACCAGTGTTTGAAGTGGTAAGTTCAACACAGACATGTGGATTCTTTGGTATTGAAACATCTTTTTCACTTATTTTTCTGGCATTACTTTAATGATGTACACAGAAAATAAAATAGGTCATATATTTCCTGACCATCTCTGAACATATTTTAAAGCAATAAAATTAAATAGAACAGCCTTTTCTGTTTACTTTTGACCAGAACAGATTCTTTTTATTATCTGTAAGACATTATAAGTATGTACAAGAGGATCTAGAGTTTATTTGAATCATTTTAAGTAATTTAAGTCTTTTTGAGCTTAGCTAGCTGTGATTTTTTTGGTTTTTAATTAAGGGTTGTTATAACTCAGGAAAGCATTGGATGCCGAGATTTTTTTCAACAGATTGGATTCACATTGATGTCGAAGATAGTGATATGCAAAGATGAATGTGGGACTTCACCCTATTTTTTCTTCCTATTCTTTTTTTGAAAAACCACATTTAGGCTCTGCCAAGGAAATGGATCAGCTCACTCTAAACATAACGAGAAATTGAACTTGTGCATTGATTTAGAAATCTAAGAGGAAAAGTGGCAAATTCTGTTGTTCAATTCCTACCCTCAATTCCAGGAGAGACAGAGTGGGAGACAGGGACAGATTTTCTAAATATGGTTTGCAATGAGTGGCTGGTGGTGCCCATTGCCGTTTGCTCTTGTATCCATCCATCCCTCAAACCCTTCTCCAGCACTGCGCCGTATCTCAGGGGTTTGACCTTTGCAATCTGCCTTTCCTGGGCTCGCTGACTGACTCACCCACAGCTAGGTTCAGTCAGTCAATGGAAAGCACTGGTGAGATCCTGAGGACAGAAAGAAGATGGAAGTCAGGGATTTCTCTTCTGGCAGAGACGGATACAAGTTTGTTGGGGCCTGAAGCTTGCACAATTTTCTGAGCCCTCTTCCAGAAAAAGAATAAACAATTACATACATTAATTTTAAAAGTGAATATTTACTTAGAATGAGAAAATAAATCACTAGAAGTTAATAATTTTAAAAAGCTGGCAAATATCACAAACATCAAAAGCTGAGGTAAAAATTATAAAAATTTGCATTAACTTACTGATATACCTCCATAATAGTTTCTCCATAATTTTTGACTATACACTCTTTAATCACTTCTTCGTATGACAATGATTTTGTGATATTTTATCTAAACAGAGTATAAGATTATTCAGTCTTTCCTCTATCATGGCTGATCAAAACTTGTTCTTTTTATTGATAACTGATCATTGATAAAGGATCATTAACTATTGTTAAACACCCATTGCTGCTAAAGGTAGTGATTCCTCACCTCAAAAATACTGTATTTTATTGAATCTTATGCTGTCATTGCTAAGATGTACCATTATTATACATGAAGACTGAAAAAATGTTGTCAATTAAACCATGAAAAAATGCTTTCTTATCACATATAATTTTTCTGCACATTTGTTTCTTCTGTACCTTCAAAAGGGTTTGTGATGCTACATTTCCTGAACGAATGCTTAATTTGGGGCTTTCTGATTTTCTTCTCAGCTGCTGGCACTCTTTCTAAAAGTTTGATGTTGGCATTTTCTTAATTATTACAGATGGTGTGAAAATACAGCTTTTAGACACATCAACCAAGAAGTCATTGTAAATGGCAGTTAAACTCAATGCATGAAACTAAATTGAAAGTAATAAAAATATGGCCAGTAATAAAAATGTGACACATGAAGAGTAATGACAGTTATGTAGCAATTCTCTAACAATAGTGGTTGGAGGCCGTACACCAAGATCACAGATATGTTAAAATGCTCCAAAATCGACACTTTATGTTAGCTGAAATACATAAAGTTGTTGTACACAGCCAGCAGCCTGTGCACTCTACCTGGAACATGTGATCTGCCTGTCAGAAAAGGTGTCTAAAGTCTTCCAAGGTACGCAGGACAGACAGACTGCCTCAGCTGCTGCAAATCACCCTACATTTTATTCCTTAGACGTGACATATATCTTCAGTTTTTGTTTTTTGTTTTTAGAGAGCATGGCTGATTTGCTTACTGTCTTGGCCAAGACCTGTCTGCAGCAGTGTGCTAGGTAGCTTTAGCAAATGGATGCAAATGTCTTCTTTCTTCTGTTTCATGGGTAATTTAACAATAGATGTAATATGTTCAACTTCTATAAGTAGCCCTTTCGTAACTTCAATATTGGTGGCTGCATTAAAACCCATTTTCTCTCACAGGGAACCAGACATGCTTTCACTAAGTGCAGGTTTTTGTGTTTTTCTCTTTTCTGAAGCATCATTGACCTTTTCACTCTTCTATATTTTTTTCCTCTTCTGGAGACGGGAAAGAAGATGAATATTTACAATATGTAGCTTTTTTCTCTTCCTCTTGCCAAGAAAAAAGATATAACCTTGAAGACAATCATGAATGTCTAGTCGTATAGTTTCATCCAGACTAAAAATATGAAAATTTCTTTTTTGTGTGAATGTTTTTTCACTAATGGAATAGGTATTTTTATAAGAGGTTACATTTAGACATATTTTCCTTAGTAATAAAAATGATGAAAAATAATGGCTATCTCACCAGGTTTGAAACTTTAGATTTTAATTTAATAAATAACACATGTGTAAGAGGATTATTACAGTGTTGAATATAGACTATCTATTTTATTTTGCTCAATGTTTTGCGTGATATTTTTAATATTTTTAAATGGGAAAAAATTAGTACCACAAAGAATAGCTTCGAACCAGAATTTTATTCTAACCAATAATAGATAATGCTTCAAAAAATAAGTAGATTAGAATATATGCAATACTGTAATGACTTTTAAATAAAGGAATGCTGCCCCATGATAACTAAATGACTTAAGAAAAAACTTTTGAAAGTCTAACTACAAATAACTTAAGAAAAATAAATCCTGATTAACTATATTCACCATTTATTTATTTTCCTCAAGACAACAAGTATAGAGGATTCTTCCCTGACACAATACATGTGAACCTGAAAACCCATGCATTTTGTAAATCTTCCACTAAAGATAATAAAACATCTTTAAAAAGGTCAGGGGCAGACCTTTCAAAACCTATGCAACTTTGTGAGCAGAGCACTACCCAAAATTAATAATAACTGTATTTTTGGAAATAATTTGTACTGTCCAGGCAGGAAGCTCAGAGTGGCTAAGAATTGATTTTTGAGATGTTAATCTACATAAAATCAGTAGAGTGGAAATACTGACTTAGGGACACTGTGCCTGTGCAGGTGCAGAGAGGTGAGCCAGGGGCTGCAGTTAAGGTGGGCACCAGAGGAAGTTTAACTTTCTTCAGCCCAAAGTCACAACGGGGTGTGCATCTCTGAAGAGGAAAAGCTGGGTGCAGGCAGGCAGTTCAAATTTCCTTAAAATACAGCTGAAAGGGTCTCTCCTTTTCTGCTCAAAATTTAATTCTACTTGATAGTTTGTTTTTCCTTTCCTAGAAAAAATTCATATAAGTCCTGATAATTTTCACATGCAACTAAAATTGTTTATGGGCTAATTGTTATTATACAAACACACCGGGTAACAGAACAGGCTCAGTGTGCTGGAGAGGCAAACATATGACCTAGTCCAACCATTCAAGAAATTTCCAACACAGGTGAGAAATGTAAACTAGAGATGCTTTGATAGATGTTACACTTTTAAAATTTTTGATGAATAAAAAATGACACTTCAGTCAAGAGAGAAGAAAATATTAATTGAAAATATGCTTTAGGGTATGTAACTATAAGATATTAATCACCTCCATCTAAAATGTATTTTTTAATATGGCTAAGTAAAAATAATTTGATTTCAAACGACGTGCTATCTGTATTACTAGGATGCTGAATTGACTAAAAATGTGCACATGATGTTATGCTAAATATCATCTCAATAGATCACCATATGTCACATTTGAATGACCTTTAAATGATTAGTAAATTCTGGATCAGTTATTTTTATTTACTTCTCACAAAGGGAGCCCTGTGACAAACCTAAATGGAAATTCTCTAAGCTAAAAAGGAAATAATCTGTACAGTCCAGGCATGAAGCTCAGAGTGGCTAAGGATTGTCTTTTGGGATATTAACCTACATAAAATAGATTAATAGAGACAGAGAAAAAAAGAGAGAAATCTGATTCAGTAACTCCACATCAAGTACAGTGCCTGATACAAAGGAGCCCCTGGACACCTGAGCATGGGTGAGCTGTCACTTTGCACGTGGACTCCATTCCTTTTTTTAAAAATTTTTTAAAAATTTTTAAAAAAATTGAAGTATAATTGATCTAATTAATGTTTATTAATGTTAAATTAATGTTTATTAATTACAATGTTTATTAATTTCTGCTATACAGCAAAGTGATTCAATTATACATACATTCCTTTATAAATATTCTTTTCCATTATGATTTATCATAGGATATTGAATATGGTTCCCTGTGCTATACAGTAGGACCTTGTTGTTTATCCATTCTATATATAATAGCTTACATCTGCTAACCCCAACCCTGCACTCTATCCCTCCCCGAAACCTCTCCCCCTTGGAAACCACAAGTCTGTTCTCTATGTCTGTGGGACTCTATTCCTTAACACTAATTTAGCTTCCATTGAGGAAGCTTTGGATTGCTCATTGTTGAGGATAAATAAATCTTTTTCTTTAAACATTACTCAGAAAAAATTTTTTAAAAGCTAAAATCTACTTTAAGTCCTAAATCAAATAGAGTTCCAACAGTGAGTGGCTATTCAGTAGACATTGCTTGAAATAGTGGAGGGGGCAGGCATGGCTGTGTGGCTCTCAGCCCCCTGCTGTGCATGCAGTGACCTACTTCACTGAGCTTAAAGTCCCGCTAAGTGATGATCTCATAGGCTAACTGATGAGCCTTAGTTTCATCTAGATTAACTTCCTGTTTTACAGAGGTGAAACAGATGGCTAGAGAAGTGAGGCAATTTAGATAATTTATATAACATTGAAAAAGTGATCTATTTTTGTAAATACAAAATAAAGAAACATTATCTTTGCTTATCTTGAGTGGGCCCTGAGGATCTCTTAATAACTATTTACACGTACGCACCTCTGTATGGTTGAATTGTGACAATTGTGTTTGTATCTTGTAAAACATTTTGTTAAATTCCTTGTCCCAAATCTTCCAGACACCATAAAAGAAATTTTACATTTGAGAATACGTGGAGACATGCCAAGTTTTTAGGAGTAAGAATCAAAGAGAAAGACTCAAAGTGCTAAAAATCTGCAGTAGGTCATTAGATTCTTCGCAGAGTTTCACAAAGTGCTGTAGTTACCACAAAGGTCACCCTCTCTTTTGCTGGTCTCTAAACTAGTTGTTCTCATCCGGATTACATTAGAATTACCTGATTTAAATTATACCTATACCAGGGCCCTACCTCAGAGACCAATTTAACAAAGCTGAAGTGCAGCCAGAACACTGGTGGGGTTTGAAAGTTCCCCAGGTGATGCTTATATGCTCATATGCAGCCTCGTGGAGAACTGGAGCTATAAAGGACAGCCCTCAAAGTGTTCTGGACCCCTAGAAATCCCCAAGACCTTTACAGGAAGTCCACGAGGTCAAACCTATTTTCATAATAATGCTAAAGCATGATTTGCCCTTTTCACTGTATCCGCATTTGCACTGGAAGAGCCAAAGTCAATGTTGCTTGAAACTGCTGGTGCAGAGGCTCAAATCAAGACAGTGGCAACTAAGTGTTCTAGGAGGTACTCTGTTCTTCACCGTGTCACACATGAGGCCATTAAAAAAAAAAGCTAGTTCCACTTAGGAATGTCCTTGATGTAGCAATTCTATTATTATTATTATTTTTTATTGAGGTATAGTTGATTTACAATGTTGTATTAGTTTCAGTTATACAGCAAAGTGATTCAGTTTTTTACACACACATATATATATATATGTATTGTCTTTCAGATTATTATCCATTATAGGTTTTTACAAGATATTGAAAATAGTTCCCTGTGCTCTACAGTAGGTCCTTGTTGTTTATCTATTTTACACATAGTATTGTGTATCTGTTAATCCCAAACTCCTAATTTATTCCCCACTTTACCCTTTGGTAACCATAAGTTTGTTTTCTACGTCTGTGATATAGCAATTTTTAATTTTGTTAAATCTCAACACTTCAGTATGTCTTTCCAATATTCTGTGTGACAAAATCGGAAGTACACATAAAGATGTTCTGCATAAAGAAATAAGGAAGTGGTTTTAAAGAAAACACACATGTGATTGAGTTAGGAGCTGAACCAGCTACCTATTTAGCTCCTTTTTTCCATGAAACATCACTTTTACTTGAAAGACCAACAAACTATACTTTTTCAGAATTAAGTATTTGATGGATGTTTTTCTTTCTTTTTTTTTTTTTTTTTTTTTTTTTGCAGTACTCGGGCCTCTCACTGTTGTGGCCTACTCCCGTTGTGGAGCACAGGCTCCGGACGCGCAGGCTCAGCGGCCATGGCTCACGGGCCCAGCCGCTCCGCGGCATGTGGGATCTTCCTGGACCGGAGCACGAACCCGTATCCCCTGCATTGGCAGGCGGACTCTCAACCACTGCGCCACCAGGGAAGCCCTCTTTCTTTTAATGAATCAGTTGAGCCTGTCACTTCAAGGAAAACAACTGATTGTATTTGTTGCCAATGGGAAAATTTGAACTTTCAAGAGAAAATGAGGATTTTGGAAAATGTGTTCCTACCACTGTGAGCCTCACAGCTTCCCTATACTGACTTTCCTGATTAGATTGGTGGTGATATTAACAAGTGTGGTTTTTAAAAATATTACATAATGAAACGTGCAAACATTTGAAAAGTCTACATACCACAGTGAATTTTCAAATGAGCAATGCATATGTTACAGAATCATGCATGGGTAAAAGATCCATTCAAATTCGGGGTAGATCAACAGATTTTAATGTAACAGAGTATGCAGTTTCCTATATATTTTATATATATATATATATATATATATATATATTAGTGACACATTTTCTTTATCCATTCATCCATCCATGGGCACTTAGGTTGTCCATATCTTGGCTATTGTAAATGGTGCAAAGAACATAGGGGTGCACATATCTTTTCAAATTAGTATTTTCGTTTTCTTCAAATAAATACCCAGAAGTAGAATTGCTGGATCATATGGTATTTCTATTTTAAATTTTTTGCAGAACCTCCATACTGATTTCCACAGGGGCTGCACCAGTTTACATTCCCATAAACAGTGTACAAGTTTTCTCTTCTCCACATCCTTGCCAACACTTTTTATCTCTTGTCTTTTTTATAATAGCCAATTTAACAGGTGTGAAGTAATATATCAGTGTGGTTTTGATTTGCATTTCCCTGATGATTAGTGATGTTGAGCATCTTTTCATGTACCTGTTGGCCATCTGTATGTCTTATCTGAAAAAATGCCTATTCAGATCTTCTGCCCATTTTCCAAATATTTTCTCCAATCCAGTAGCCTGATTTTTCATTTTGTTAATGGTTTCCTTTGCTGTGCAGAAACTTTGTAGTTTGATGTAGTTTGACTTGTTTATTTTTGCTTTGATTGCTTTTGCTTTTGGTGTCATATTAAAAAAATCATGCCTAAGACCTATGTCAAGAAGTTTACCATCAATGTTTTCCTCTAGGAGTTGTATGGTTTTGGGTCTTACATTAAAGTTTTTAATCCAATTTGAATTAATTGCTGTGGGTAGCATAAGATAGTGGTCCAGTTTCATTCTTTTGCCTGTGGCTGTCCAGTTAGTATATGTTATTGCATGCATGAATGAATGATCATTTGTGTAACATTTTTGTTTTCTGACAGACTCTTTTAGGGATAATTCCATTATGTTTTCTTCCCATTGCTACTTTGACAATTATTCATAATATCACGGTTAAATTTAGTTTTGCTTCTTTATACATACATAGGCATATTTGACATGTACTTTCTTCTGAGAAGTCCACTAAGAGAGAAATTAAGAGAAAATTAAGAGGAATAATACTCATATTCACATATTTTCAGTTTAGATGGTAAAGGTGCCATGTTTGGATGAGGCTGATTTAAGTAGCTCCCTTGACAAATTCACATTCATATTTCAACTATTCTAACATTGTGGAAAGCTATTTTCATCAGGTCAAGTATTGAATTCATTAACTATTTATCAGATGCTTGGCATTAAGCAGTATTAAGGTCCCAGCTGGTGGCTTGGGACTTGAAGTTTCCCATCACAGCTATATCTTGCATTCAGGTCAGTTTTATGTTCTATGGAAATATATTCAGTATGTGTTCTATTTGGTTTCTAAGTCTGCAGAATATTCCCACAATATTATCCATTCTGTTACCTTCTCCTTTTGTCTTCATCCTTATTTCACCCCAAATTACCTGATTTGAGACTTCCAAACCAGTTAAATTTACAGTTTTGCTTCTTCTCCCTTTCTAGTAGATCTATTTCTCCCAAAGGAAGGAAAAAAATTAAAAGTTATATTACTAACTGCTTTCTTTATACCAATTTCTACCTTTTTTGGCCTTTAAACCTCATCCTTATTATTTTCATTTTTACTAAGTATCAGAGAGATAAATTGATTTTCCAGAAAATAAATTGCTAAAAACTGGTGGTGATGGAATTTGTTTCCAGAATTCTCTTATTACAATAATTATTCTCCACTATTATATTATTCCTACTTTTAAAAAAGTATGTACCCCAGTCCATTATGTTTTGGTAATAATTAGGAGATTAGTAATTACCTACTGTCACTTGCCTATTTCTGGTTTATTTTCTATTCTTTGTGCATCAGTACACAGACATATGAAACCATAAGTATTGCTATAGACGTCATCTTTACTTTGTCTTTATAACTCCAAGTACTATTTCTGTTAATAGAAATTCTTCCTTTAGCATCTATTAGTTTCCTGTTTCACATTTGGAAACTGTTTAAATAATGATAGCCTGATAATAGAAAGAGCTAGCTGTCCTTGAGTGTGTAGTATTGTGCAAGGTACTGTGCTAGGGCACGATCCCTTGTAGCCACACAACAAACTGTGCAGCAGGGATTGTTCATAGGGGCAGTGGGTGCTCAGATTGGTCAAGTGACTCACAAAGATCTGTGTGAATTCAGAAGAAAGGGCATAACCACCTCTTGCTCAGGTGGGTAAATTTCCTCCCAAACTACTAGCTTTTAGCCTATTATTTTCAAGTCAAACGCTGTGTATAAAATCATTTTCTATAATCTAAATTAAGTATAAAATCATTTTCTATAAACTAAATTAAGATCACTACTGTGAAAGACTGATATCATATGATATCACTTATATGTGGAAACCAAAAAAAAATATACAAATGAACTTATACACAAAACAGAAATAGACCCACAGACATAGAAATCAAATTTATGGTTACCAAAGGGGAAAGGGGGGGAAGGGATAACTTAGGAGTTTGGGGTTAACATATACACACTAATATATATAAAAAAAAAACAACAAAGACCTACTATATAGCACAGGGAACTATACTCAATATTTTGTAATAATCTATTAGGGAAAAGTATCTGAAAAAAATAGATATATATGTATGTGTAACTGAATCACTTTGCTGTATACCTGAAACTAACACAACATTGTAAATCAACTATACTTCAATAAAAAATAAATTTAAAAAAATCACTACTGTCTGAAGACATTATACTAATATGTCAAATATAGGAGATCTGGGAAGATGACTTTTTTCGCCATTATCAAATACCACATGTATAAATTAATTATTTAATAGGACTTATCTGGGGAGCATAGTAAGTTTTTATCATATCATTTGTTGACTATTTTCAAAGGATTTGAAACATAGAACAATGCCAAGAAGAAAGTAAAACCAGAAATAATTGTTATTAACATTTCAGGCTTATCTTTCTAGCCATGTTTTAATTTATAAAAAATGACACATCCTACTTGGTATACTATAAGAAGGCATGGCAGCTACTCACATTCTAATTTCAGTTGTATCAGAAAACACTTGGAGGAAATTATTCTCAGAACTTGTGATAAAAATGGTGGTGCTCTGTAATTGTTCCATATATTCCATCTTCCCTCCCTATTTCTGAGCAGTTTGCTGGAAACATCTGACTGGCTTTAGCTTCTGACATGGACCAGAGTTCTGGTTATAGAGTTGCCGATAAATATCTGCTCGGCTTTTGGCAGGTCAACCTCTCTGAGATTCACCGTCTTCAAGTGTAAAATGAGGTAGTTAGACTATGTGGCTTTCAAGGTCTACTTCTATGCTGATAATCTAATTTTCTTTGAAAATAGTATCAATTGAATTAAAATGATGAAGGAAGTATTTGAGCTGTTAAATCAGAACTCCTTTCTGAGAGTAGCAATAATTTACCTAATAGGCACTTGGAAAAAGAGCGTTTTTTTCATGCTTCATTGTAGATGCTGTCACTGCTGTATAATATTTATTCATGTAATATTCCCATAGATATCAGCTGCTCTTTAAGGTGTCCAATAAGAAGAAGATGCTCTCCTTTTAATAAGTATTTTAATTTAAAATAATGGCAAAAATAATCCAGAAGACCTAAAGGAATGAAGCAGTGAGGTTGAGACTATTACAGCAAACAGGCAGCACAGTGGCTATTATAGTTGGAAGGCCCTTTTAGTTACCATCCAAATCAAAGGCATAGGCAGTTGCTTATACATAGAACTAGACCAGCAAGATATAATCAGCTTTTTAAAAAGAGCACATGTGCATTTTTCTGTGTATATTTCTACTTGAAATTTACTGTAATTTCTGATATTTATTTTAGGAAATGATCTCCAAAGAAACTCAGTGAATTGTATTATTGATTTGATTAAAGATTTGGCATACAATTTTATTAGTTTTTATTCTATTCCAACATAATAGCCCTGGTGTCATTTTCAGAAATGAAACTCCACATGATGGGTCAAATTCTTCCACATGTAGGAGGCCAGGCTTTGTGGGATGGGGTTGTCTAGTGTACATCATTGCTTTGGGGCTCTCACTGAGGTACCCAAACCACTCCTACAAAGGCAGAAACTGTCTGGTTATTTCTACTTTTCTTAATATTTAATTTAAAAGAGAATGACTTTTTTACGGAAATTAAGATGTTTCACTTTTATTGTAAGTGGCCTATTTAGCATTCCCACTATTCCTTTCATATAGATTTGCTATAATGTACTTGCATGGTGATTTTATAGCAGAATAGAAAATAATTAAAATATAAAAATTAACTTGCTCCAGACAGTTCATTATGTGGCTTCAGGTTCAGGGAAATTGGATATTGGTTAATTTTACAGAGAGAACACAAGATATGGGTAATGACACAATTGTTGCTATTCTGACTATGGCTGCTCTCCTGTGTTCCCTTGTATTTTAGTCCCCTCCACTTGTTCTTATCCAAACAGCTATATTGGGAAGTAATTCTAGAGTCCCTTGTATTTTGATAAGATTTGTAGCTTTAGACTGAAGTAGGTTTGGGATGCTTATGAATCCCTAAAGGTGTGTACGAAGCTTGGGTTGGCAAGAGGCTGGTGTAATCATGGGATAGGAAGGGAAGCGGAGGTCTATAGCTTCCATCAGTAGATAGTTGAGTTGATTTCCAAGGGCTTTCAAGAGCTTTGACCTTATTTATAAAAAGCTCAAAATCCCTGAGCTTTGAACTGAAGAACTGGACCGCACTTTGGCCAGGCAGCAGATCAATGACATCGCTGCTGTCCAGCAACAATGCATTTGATAATTGCCTGGTGTGATTATAATGTCAAGTATAGTTAGACCAATTTGCTGTTCATCCCCAGAGGAAAATCCCTTTCTACTGTCAGTTCTGAAGAATGTCCCCAAATTTGCTAGTATCAGCTTCCAAATAAATGACATCAATCTGTGGCCTGGTCAGGATTTTGCAAGCATTCCGCTTGACATCTATGAGTCTAGTAATAAGTACAATTCTTTGATCACCTTTGAGGAATCTAATTTCCTATTTTTCTCTGTTTACTGTCTCCATTGGGAATTTTCGTGTAAGCAGACCATGTACTTTGTGGGCACAGGCAGTTTTGTTCATCCCGATATCCCCGAGTGCTTTCTGTAGTGCAGGTAGCACATACCATACAAACACTCATTGAGTTGTTTTCATGATCCTAGGCTCACCTATGTGAAGTAGTTTTCTCTCTTCTAAGTCAGCCCAAGAATTGTATTGACATAGCATGAAAACCCTTATTTGAAATTTATTGGCCGTAAATAAATTACTTATTGTTCTCATATCACTTTCAGTCTTGAATATCTTGAATATTACGGACTCCATAATAGTTTGGATTTCCCCAAAGGGAGACTCTAAGACAAAGAACTGTGTACAAGGAGGATTTTTTAGGGGAGGCAGGGTTTGGGGGGTTGAAATAATTCTGAGAAGCATGTTGAAGGAGTGGGGAGGTGAAGCAGGGAAGGTAGAGGACACGATAAATGGTGTATTCATGAGTAGGGTAACTGGAATTCAGCCCAGCCGGGTAGCTTCTGAGAAACTGTTTAGAACAATTCCCTAAACTCCCCCAATGAGGGACAAGGAACTGGGGGCATTTATCACTAATTCCCTTGCCTTATTGGTTGAGGGTATAACTACCTGGCCCTTATGACCTGTTCCTTGATCAGGACAGATGTATACCTGTAACCAGGGAAAGAACTCATGCTGAGACAGGTAGCTCCTTGAGACAGGAAGCCATAAAAATGTATAACAGCTATCCACTGAACATGAATATGACCTGTGCGGTGGGCAGAGAGGATATGGTATCAGAGGCATTTCCTAAGTCTTCCATATTATCTTAAAGTTATATTTAAGATCTCCCACAATATATATCTCTTTATTATCCAGCCTCTTTTTACTAAATTCCATTACCATGTTACATTTTACTAGTGCAGTTTCTTACATTTTTTTAACATGTTTATTGGAGTATAATTGCTTTACAGTGGTGTGTTAGTTTCTGCTTTATAACAAAGTGCATCAGCTATACATATACATATATCCCCATATCTCTTCCTCTTGCGTCTCCCTCCCACCCTCCCTATACCCCCCCTCTAGGTGGTCACAAAGCACCGAGCTGATCTCCCTGTGCTATGTGGCTGCTTCCCACTGGCTATCTATTTTACATTTAGTAGTGTATATATGTCCATGCCACTCTCTCACTTCGTCCCAGCTTACCCTTCCCCCTCCCCGTATCCTCAAGTCCATTCTCTAGTAGGTCTGTATCTTTATTCCTGTCCTGCCCCTAGGTTCTTCTTGAAGTCAGAAAGAGAAAAACAAATATCGTATGCTAACATATATATATGGAATCTAAAAAAAAAAAAAAAAGGTCAGTTTCTTACATTTTTAACATGACCAGATAGTTATCGACACCACTCAAACAGGGCTTCTCCTTCAGGCCTCAGCCAAAAAGAGCCTCTTCTTAGGTTAGAAAGCATTTCTATTCTAACAATACCATAGTCCCCCTTATCCATTTTTTTCAGTTACCCGTGGTCAACCACAGTTCAAAAATATTAAATGGAAAATTCCATAAATAAGCAATTCATAAGTTTTAAATTGCACGCCATTCTGAGTAGTACGATGAAATCTCACGCCGTGCTGCTCCATTCCACCTGGGATGTACGTCATCCCTTTGTCCAGCATATCCTGTCCATTAGTCATTTAGTAGCCATCTTGGTTATCAGATTGATATCACTGTGCTTGTATTCAAATCATACTTCTTTTACTTAATAATGGCCCAAAGCACAAGAATAGTGATGCTGGCAATTTGGATATGCCAAAGAGAAGCCGTTATATGCTTCCTTTAAGTGAAGAGCAGAAAGTTCTCAACCTAATAAGGAAAGAAAAAAGAATTGTATCCTGAGGTTGCTAAGATGTATGGTAAGAATGAAATTTTATCAATGGAATTGTGGAGAAGGAAAAAGAAATTCATGCTAATTTTGCTGTCACACCTCAAACTGCAAAAGTTATGGTCACAGTGCTTGATAAGTGCTTAGTTAACATGGAGAAGGCACTAAATTTGTACAATAAGATATTTTTGAGAAACAGAGAGAGATGATATTCACATAACTTTTATTACAGTATGTTGTTATAATTGTTCTATTTTATTATTAGTTATTGTTAATCTCTTACTGTGTCTAATTTAAAAAATAAACTTTATCGTAGGTATGTATGTATAGGAAAAAACAT